>NC_138745.1:34288952-34468952 GCF_965113295.1 Leuciscus leuciscus | reverse complement strand
AAAGAGAGAGAGAGAGAGAGGGAGAGAGAGAGAGAGAGAGAGAGAGAGAGAGAGAGAGAGAGAGAGAGAGAGAGAGAGAGAGATCTGGGCAACTCAAGCGCTCTGAAAGCGCGTTCTCTCTGCTGTTACTGAAATTACCGTATTCACAGTAATAGGCGCACACGCTTTTTTTTTTGGCGGCTGGCTTGACCGTGTATTTTCAAACCGCGGCTGGCTTGACCGCGGTAGACTGGCAGCCAGATATGTCTTTTGTAGTTTTGTAGGCACCGACTGCTGCCTCGACATGAACGGCTGTCTGTGTTCTGAGAGAAACCGCACTTTCCGTTTCAAATGTCTCGGTTGCTCTCAGAACACAGACAGCCGTTCACTTCGTAGGCCTTTCCTGTATTTTGATTAGAGTGAGCTGAAGAGAGAGACACTTGAACTCGCGCGCTGAAGACATACAGACCAGAGGTGAGCAATAACTCTCTCAACAGGGTTGAGGAGATCCCCTGATATGATTGTAAAGCGCTTTGGGTGTACAGTAGCCTCATTCATTCATTCATTCAGGGAAATAATATCCTTTATATTTACTAATCCATAACCAGCCACAGGACAATCTTCAGTAGCCTACATGGTATTTTTGTATTCTGTGATTTACACATTTTGCAGATTTTTAAATAGGCTAATAGAAAACTGTTTTTCTGCGTCTTTGTGATAATTTTGTCTTATCAGTGTGACAGTGCTGATTCTATTTGTTTTTTGCGTTCAGTGAATACAATGCAATAGAAAAATATGTTTATCATCAAGGTCAATTTCTGTCGTGGCTCTGTAGATTCAACAGCAATATTATTATGAATGGATCTTTTTCATTGTGTTCTCTGTGCTTTATTGTATTATAGTGTTTGTATTTTACACTCGTGAGTCTCTTCAACCCCTCTAAATAAATGCATGATTCGTTATGTTGTTTGAAATCTCGCAAAATGATTTAATTAAATTATGACATAGCCTACTGAGTTTACAGTAAATCGTCTCTAATTGAATCTCTAGCACTTGCTTGTTAGTCCTAGTTGTTGAAGTTTCACCTTTGATGCAATTTTCTTTTCTTTTCTTTTCTTTTCTTTTCTTTTCTTTTCTTTTCTTTTCTATTGCAGAATGAAAAGCATGAATGCTGTAAATGCAGTGCAACTGTTCACTCTGGTTTGGACTTTTACTGCTGTCTGTCAAGCTGATGGTAAGAGAATAAACTGACACATAAAGACACATAAAGTCTAATATGTTAAAAGTTTACTAAGATGTAAAAAAAAAAAAATATATATTTTTGTATTATTGCTGTATTATATGATATTCTCTGTTTTTTGTTTTGTTTGTTTGTTTGTTTTTTCAGATGACATCAGTGTAAGCTGTGAGAATGTGACTGGAACTGTGAGGAAAGAAGTAACTCTCACCTGCAGCGTCTCTCTGAACAAGTCTGGATGCTGCATTAAATCGTATAAGTTTCAATACCCTGAGAAATATAATGACTCCGCAATCTGTAGAGAAGGGATTCATCAGAACTTCACATGCCCTTTCACTCCACCTACAGAAATGACAGAAAAATTCAGATTCTTTATCCAAACAAATCAAGGAACGAGATCAGCTGAATTCACTGTGAACATAACAGGTGCCGTATATAATACTGTTGTTTATAATTCAATAAATGTTTGCAACTGTACTTTTATTTTCAATCTACTAACAGTGGTTTAAAATCTGTTAACAGAGACCAGTAAACCTGAACCCACTGAAGATCCTGGTAAGAAATATATTACATTGATTATTGAGTTACTTATGAAACACAGAAAACTGATGTTTAGTCTCTTGTCAGAATATTTATCATTTTAAAAATCTCCTGTGAATAAATGATTTTGTAGTTTAAGGTCTAAGAAGGAAACGTATGTATGATCACGGTCTCCAAACAGATGCATCTCTCTAGATATTTGATTTTAGAGATGTTTAGATCTGGTCTGTCGGTCAAGAAATCAGTTTGATCAGATTCTCAGCAGCAGAAATGTTTTGTGAAGTTTGTGTGGAGAATCTGACTGATGTTTGATAGGCTGAAGTTGACTTCATGTTAAACAATTATTTAAACCGTTTAATTGAACCTTTCCAGAGTCAACATCAATAATAGAAGAGAAGCAGAGAAGCGAAGGAGACGATACAAGATCTAAGAGCGCTGTCATCACTGCAGTTACAGGCTGTTTCATCATCATCATCATCATCATAATGACAATCATTTACAAAAAGAAACCAAACTACAGCCAATCTTGTGGATTCCAGAGGATGTTTCTGTGCCATAAACATGATGATAACAACAGCAATTTCCAAGAGCAAAATCCAGAAAATCTAATAGCATTGGCTGCAGTATGAAAGCATTGAGTTTTGTTTGACTGGGGTGGTTGATTATTCACTTCTCTAGCTTTAGTTAGTGTGTAATGTTGCTGTTTGAGCATAAACAACATCTGCAAAGTTACGACACTCAAAGTTCAAAGCAAAGGGAGATATTTGCTTTTAAAGAAATAGCTTTTTAAGGACTACAACAAACGGCTGGTAGAGACTACACAAGCTTCCTTCCACGTTAGTGACATCACCAACCCTAGAATTTACATAAACTCCGCCCCCGGGAACGTGATTTATAGATTATCAAGACAGATTATGTTAATCAATGACTAGAAGATAACTACACATAAGCTTCATAAATTCATCAACTAACCGTTCAGAAATGTTGTCTACATGTTGGCACTTCTTCTTGAGTCTCTCCATCTTTGTCTGACTCCGGTTTGAACATAAAAGGCTAAAAGTTTTTGACATTTTGTGTGTCTATGTATATCTATGGACATTGAGACAATGCAACAAATCCCAAACTGTGTTTGGTTTTGTCCTTTTTTTTCTGACTTTCAGAAATGCTTATAATGAATGACAATTTTGTATTTGGTACCTTAAGTATGGAAATTAAATTGGACTTTTATCATTCTCTGTACCTGCACTTTTCTAATACTGTGAACAGTGTGGCTTTGTACATTGTCCTTTATTATTAAAACAAAAAAATTAAATGAATAAAATCTTGTAATACTCTCTAAAGATGAATATCTGAAAGCTTTTTTATCAGCACATGATGATGGGTAAATTACAGTCGGCTACCAGTAAAGCTAGTAAAGTGGGAGAAGGGTGGCTGTACAGAGATCATCTGAATCTATGCCTTATTTATTTGTTAAATATCAAGTCATCTTTATTTATATAGTGCTTTTTAAGATTGTTTCATTTCAAAGCAGCTTTACAGTGATAACAGGAAAATAATAACTTTGTCAGAATAAAGTTTGTTTCGGCTGTACAGCAGAGAGAGAGGAAAGTCATTGTCCAGCTTAAGTAAGTTCAGCATTGATTCATTTCCATTGGATGAACTTTTTGTGCAGTTAAATTTTAGATAAACTTTTTTTTTTTTTTTTTTTTTTTGGGTGATAAGAGATTTGAAGGTAGAATGATTTTACCATAAGTTTAGGTCGACCTTGAGATTAATTTTCTGAAAAATGAGCAATGAATTATATTTATGAATTTGGCAGATGTTTTTATCCAAAGCGCCTTACAATCAAGGTTTACATTTGATCAGTTCATGCATTCCCCAAGAATCGAACCTTGTCTAACCTTTACCACCAGATACTCTTCTGTTTGAGTGACATGTTTACTGTCCTGAGAGAGAAAACTGAATGATTTCAAAACGTAAACAAATATTGTCATATTTTCATTTAATTGTAAAAGTTTATTGATCAACATTTTTTTTTCATTGTCTGCTGATTAACCACTGTACTGCAAGGTGGCCGACAGTTGATATAATACACATATAATACAATTGAATGATGGCCAGTGAGATATACACATAAAACCGCTGACTTAAAAACTTATTTTACACTATATTTCTTGAAACAAACAACACAATTTAAAACAAAATATTTATATCAATGTTAGATAAAAAAATATATATTGAACACAAATAAAGTACATTTAAATGAATAATTAATTAAACTAAATGTAAATGAATAATAAATAGTTATGGTGTTTGTTTCTGTCTAGGGTGGGTTTTGTTTCATGGTTTTTCATCATTTAATTAATTTGCAGACCTGTCCTTTTCATTGATTGGTTTGTTCTGTGTATTTTGTTTCGTTCAGTTCTCGTCTTATGTTTGTTTGTTCTGTTCCTGTGTTTTTGACAAATTTTTCCGAGTATTTTGTTCTGGTCAATAAAGAGAAGACTGCTGCGTTTAAATCCATTTTTTTTCTCCCTGCTTCAACTAGACGTGACAAATGAAAATAATACATTTACAATAGTATAAACATAATATTTGTCATCAATAAGGTCTTAAAAACGCACTCTATATAATGATTCACTCTTTTAGGTTGTAAACAAGCTTTTCTTTTCTATTACTTCTCTGAATCATGGCTCCAGTTTCTGTTTCTCCAGAAGTGTTTCTTCATTTCATCCGCAATCATCCATGTGAACTAGTGACTCAGACAGAAGTCAGTTTTTCCTCAGTTTGTCCTGCCAAGCTCCTATAACTGCATAAACATGTCCCACCACAGCAGTGTGTATCCGCTCTCTTCACCCAAATATAGCAAGAGAGAATTCTGTACCACACTACGTGTTGTTTTGTGTGTAAATCCAAGTATCTGTCTAAAGTAATAGGTTATGCGTTTATATATTTCTTTATGTTTTATATTTTTATATTTGTTCAGATTTGTTTACAGGCTTTGCAGCACTGTGGTCCTGTGAGGCATTACATTTCATTCCTTTGTACATCTCTATAATTTTGAGGTTTATTTCATTGTGTAACACGCAAGAATCAGACGCACAATAACTTATATTAAACATTAACCACAGACAGGACAATAACCTATAAAATGCATTAATTTTTTTAACCACTTACAATAAAAACTTGTTTTTAATCTATGATAAAAATAAAAAATAAAAAAAGGACCACAAAGTTTTGTGGTGTGTGGAATTTCTTAAAAAAACCTATTTAAAAGAGCAGAATTCTGATGTAGTTTAATCATTTTAACAGAGTGGCAGATAAATTAAAGCCATATGTGGAGACTTACACAGTTCAGCATTTCCATGAGACAAAATGTCTTTTGTGTAACTTCTGGCATGTTGTCACTGCTCATTTTATACATGGAGGTGAAATAAGGACAACATTTTTTAAAATTTTTGAGCATATATGAAACCTGCACAAAAACTAAAACCTGTTTTTATGCTGTAAAACCAACTGAATTCATAATTTGTTATTATTCATCATTTATATTTGTGGTTCTGATTAAATCTGATTATTATCTTAAAACACTGCTTTCATTAAAAGATTCTTAAAAAATGTACTTTAGCATTTCATTGAAAAAATAACAGGAGGATTATTAGACTGAATTTTATTATAGTGAATTGTTTGTTTAATGTTTCCAGGCTCTCCAGTTTTGCACTTCAGTATAGGGCCTTCCGCTAAAGCTTTTTGTAAAGCAGAAGTCTGTTTTTCTTCAGTTTGTCGGATGGTTTTATGCTGTATGTAAACAGATTTTGTGTTTGGTTTTACTTTTGGTCTATTGTCATATTTGTCATCAGCACTTTCTGTCCGCTGTGTGAGAAAAAAACTTGCTAGTTCAACATACTCTGGCACTGCTAGAGCTGCCCTGCTAAGAGTCACACGTCAATTGATTGTAATCAGTTCTGCAAAGCAAACAAAATATACTATAGTTTATACTTTTCATTACTATTTGCCTTGTGGAAATACCCTATTCAATTATTTTCATTAGTGAATTAACCGTATTTATAATAAGAATTTTTCCCACTTTGCTTTTGTCACTAAACTGGTTGCAATGCCTATGGAGTTTTTACTTATTGTAATAATAATGGGTAATAATGTAATAATGTGGTTAACAGAATATGATACACTCAACTCACGACCAATTCATACAAATTTGTACGTGATTAAAAGGTGGCTAATTCGTACGAATTCGTACGACATCACTCATACGAATTCATACAATTTGTCTAAACCCACGTGATGGATAGGTTTAGGGGCGGAGTCAGGGGTAGGTCATTCATATGAATTCATTCGAATTAGCCACCTTGTAAAATTTGTAGGAATTGCCGTGAGATCGGGTTGATACATTATGTCATCTTGTCAGTTATGTTTGAATCTTGAAACTTATAATTGAAAGTATTCAATATTTTATGATGTTTTAATGCAGGTTTGCACATTTTTGCTGTTTTGTGATGCTCTGTAATCTGTTCTAATGAATATTAGACTTCAATTTCGATTCAGTGCTGTGCTTTTTAATCTGAATTAAGATAAAGGGCCCTATTTTAACAATCTAAGCACATAGTCTAAAGCGCACGCCACAATTGCACTCAGGGTGTGCCCGAATTCACTTTTGCCAGTTTAACGACGGGAAAAAGGGTCAGTGCTCCCGGCTCATGGTGTAAAAGTGTTGTCCCTATTCTCTTAATGAGTAGTGGGTGTGTTTTGGGCTTAACGTGCAATATCTCATCTCCCATTCCCTTTAAAAGCCAGTTGCGCTCGTGCCATGGCGGATTCCCTATTTACATGACAGAATTTGCAAGTGGAAAGACTGAATGCTTCTGACTGAATCGCGCACACAGATCATCTATGGGACAATGATTTCACCATATCTTTATGTACACAATAATAATCTTTTACATTGTAATCCTTTTATTTTAAATATTTAGCATGCTTGTGTGCTGCTGTGCGTCCCTGTATGTGTAATAAGCAGAGTGTATGTGTAATAAGCAGAGTGTATATGCGTTGTGGACCCGCCTATAGGCGCACATTACTAACACGCTCTTTAAAATAACAAAAAATATATTGCACCAATAGCCGGGTTTCCACTGTCGGGCCAGTGCGAGCCAGGGCTTTAAACAGGCGTGCCGGGCTAATAGCCTCGGGCCTGGAGCACCGGGCCCAAAATCTGCTGCGTTTCCACTGTCGGGCCAGAAGCTCCACAGCGCTTCACTAAAACACGCCCGTAACACGCCTCTCTGGAACAGCGTCACACTGACCCATCTTTTCACCAACAAATTGAAGTTTTATCAGAAAACTAATCAGAAAGAACTCACTGGAAACAGCATGATCGCAAAACAAACGACCGTTGATAAAAGCGACCGTTTGCTGGCATTTTCGTTGTTTACTTGAATATTTAAAACCTAAGAATTGATGTTTTACCACATATTTACAATAAAAATGATAACTGCGTCGGGCTGAAACTAGCAAAAAACACTTGTGTCGCGCCTGGCGCTGTATTGGGCCATGTGAATGATAGGGCCAATGTCATTTGTTATTATAGTTTATTTTAGTTAATGTCATTCTTTTATTGCAGACATAAAATCATGGACGTTGTACATGCTGTGAAGATGATAATACTGGTTTGGACCTTCACCTCTGCCTGAGTAGTCAATGACTGCAAGAAAATGATTCTTGGAAATGTTTCAATTCTCTAGTGTCTGGGAATGTTCGTAAGGAGGGTCAGTTTGATGAGCTGCAGTGTGTGTTCTAAAAAGCATTTGAGTCATGGATAAACAGCATGTAGTATTTTATCAAAGCCACTTTGTTCTGATGTTCTCATTTCTTCGGGTGTTTCATTTAGGAGCACAAATTATTATTTTGTTCAGTTGCTGCATTAAATAGATAAAATGTTATATTCCAGAGTCGTGTGTGCCTGCTTTCATTATAAGCTGTGCTGATGTGACTGGAACTGCGCATGAAGAATTAACTCTAAGCTGATTAAAAAAGCTGATCAGTGCTGCATTAAATTGAACATGTTTAAGGATGCTGAGGATGAAAATGCCACAACAGTCTATAAAAACGAGTTCCTTGACAAGCCCTGTAAACGAGAAACCAATATCGTCGTCGTAACCGACTTGAGTGGGCAAATGCTCACATTCGATGGCATCTGGCACTTTGGAGAGGTGTTCTCTTCACGGATGAATCCCAGTTTTCTCTGTAAAGGGCAGATGGCAGACAGCGTGTATGGCGTCGTGTGGGTGAGCGGTTTGCTGATGTCTGTGTTTCTGCTGCTCTTCATGTGACTCTTTACATCTTTAGCAGAGAAGCAACGCGTTGTTTTGGAACCGGACCGCAGTCCACCATTGAAACACCACAGGCCTCATGTTTTTTTTCATTTAGCCTCATGTTTTTTTTTTCATTTGGCCTCATGTTTATGAGGGCATGTTGGTCTCTGTTTGTTTCGTCTATCATCTATCACATGAGCGATGAATTTGCTTTCAGAGTTTCCTTAAGCAAGATGCAGTTAAACAAATCATTCATTATCCATTTAAAGTCTGGAAGTGAGCACTTACAGTAGTTAAGTCCATTTCAAAAGACAAACAACAATGGTGAACAAATAATGAATCATGTTAAAGGTGCAGCAGAGGCACAGTCTGTGATAACAGGTGTAAACGTGAGATGGAAAAAATGACTCGTTTGGAAAGTAAAAGAAATTTAATTTAGTAGCCTAGAGCATTTGTAAATATTACTGTAACCACAATTAACACATTCTCGCATGTGTTCAAGTTCATGTTTGTAGTGCGCTAAGTAAAATGCACAGAGCTGCTCTATATATATGTGTTATTCATTCGAGATAATTTGATAGCTTTTAAATGCACATGGCCAGTAAACTGTAAACGATCAAATCTTGATAAGTCTGTCGCAGGTGTTCATTTAGATTACTTTCGTTTCATTGACAGTTGAATTAAAGTCGTGAAGATTTTGCTTCACTTTCCAAAAGAAGTCAAAGAATAAGAGTGATGTGTTTCTTCTTTAAATAAGGCACTTCCTCAACTGTTTGTTAGTAGGATGCTTAATTTGTTTCTGAAATGTAATCCTAAAGTAACCTAACACTGAAATGCATGTTCCTTGAAATCTCATCTTCATGTCTGAACATGAAAGAGGAAGTTGTTCACATTCTTAGTATTGTGAGAAAGCAGCGATAGCCTATTCTTTCACTCAAGTTTCACTCAAGCTTTGTTTCTCAATTATCCAGCCATGCGTGTTTGACAACAGCTTCAATCCAGTGCACTCAACCCAAGAAATGCATCATTTGTTCAGCGATATTTAGTGGTTCCTAAACTAATCAATTAAAAAATAAAAGGAAATAATGTTTATAGCCCCCCCACACACACACACAAAAAAATGGTGACCTCAACGTGAATACATACAGTGAATATGCTGTTATTGGTACAACACAAAGTGGAATGCATGCATAATCGAAACAGCATGGCATTGAGTGCCTTTTTGATTTTATAAAATGTATTAAAAGGCAATATTACATAGCCAATGACATACATTTTTATTGTTTCATCAACAGCAACAAAAACTCGATGAGTCCCAGTCCCCTAACATTGGTGCAACAGACTCTCCTCTTCACAGCAGACTTTTCCCTGTCTTTAAATAAGTCTAGGTTTAATTCCAACTCCATCCAAACGTCCCTGAAGTGGATTCCACTGGGTCAATGTAATTTACTGGAAAATATTATTTTACACACATATACTTAGCTGTCTAAATAAGAACATAGACTTCTCAAGCCCAGTAATCCGAACCATCAAAGAATAATTGTGGAGGTAAAAAAACACAGTGGTTACATAACCCCATTACGTTTACAGTTTACAATAAACGTTGTGCATGTCTTGCTTTTTATATAAACCACATTTTAGATAAAGGAAATGATCCAATTTGTCCTGTAATTGAAAGCATGTGTCTTGCGTAAGGGCAAAAAAGTATGGAGAATAAACTGTTAAAGTAGAGGTGTTATGCAAAAAAAGCAATTAAAAGTCCAGTAAAGTGAACGTGAAAAAGTATCCACATTTAGCCGTACTTTACATACTTAGGGATTTGAAAGTAAACACTTATAGCTTTTTAAATTGTCTTTTGAAAACAAGAGAAAGAAGATTTTCTTTTAGTATTTTTGAAAACATTATACAGAAACCTGTCAAAACCATTTACTCATTGTTCTGCTTCTGTGTACAACTAAACCACTGAATAAAACCTGGCTATGTCAAACCAGATTTTACAGGGTGAATTTACAAGTGAATATACAACATAAATGTCATACTTTTCCCTACATAAAGCTTTGTATGACTTCAATAGGCTAGGAATACATGACTTGAATTCCATTTTTATAATGCTTTCATGCTGATATGATTCATATGATGCTTTGTTTGTCATTTTTGAAACTTGAAACAGGGCTGCCAACTAGTTTATCTTGAAGTGAGAATTATAGAAGGGAGGGTTTGATTGTCAAAACATTTGGTAACTAAATAGAATTTTATAAAGTTAACCTTACAGAACACAGAAAGATGCTATATAGTTGTTTTATGTTTCTTATAGAGTACATTTAGATATGTGTACAAAAACTAACAGCAGCAGAAATATATTGTGAAGTCTGTGACAGTAACACTGACGAAGTTTACAAGCTGTCAATATTCAGGTTATGGTCGGGTTAAGGTCACTATTTGGGTTTCTGAAACATTCAGAATAACTCGTTTACATGCGTGACCAGAGAGAGTTACTCCTGTATACATGGAATTTGTAATCAATTGGCAATATCCCGATGTAAACGGCGACGCACGGTAAGCATCTGGACGTACGGACAACCTTAAGACGCAAAATGCGTCATTTCCGATTCTTCTTCCTGTATCCAAAGACAACAACAACAGCAGCAGCACGCGGATAATGAATAGTTCGGGGCAGATAGCGATCGCCTTTGTTTGCGCTTTCCTCCTCACTCTAAAAGTGTGGTGCTGTGCTGCGTCTCGCCATGTTTACCTCTACTTCTTGTTTACTTCCGGTATAGAGCTCGGGCATAGATGTTATGGAATGGTGCATTGTGGGTAACGGCGGCCATTTTAGAGGCACCGCAAAAGCCTGTTTATAAGATATTAGCATAGCGGGCCGGTATCCAGAAAGAGTTATGGACCGTGACAAAAAAAAGTTGGAATTCATAGGTAGGTTAGAAAAACATTTCATGTGTGTACTTTAAAAGAGAGATCCAAGATAACATTTAAAACTGAGTTAATCAGGGTTAAAACACATTTGATAAATACCTTAAAAGAACCCAAAAGCCCTGCCCTTATCAGTATACATTCTGAGGGGAGCGCTACATAACCAAGCATCAGTGGTGACACACACACACTTGTCAGATTCTGTGAGCTACGAAGCTTGTCTATGCGGGTTTGTTACACTTCATGAGTAATTTATCATACGTGCAATAATCCACTGTTTTCGTCCGGTAGCTTAGTATATTGACGACCAGCAGCGACCCAAGCCATCCGACGAAAATAGGGAAAACTAATATGATTTATGAGGCGTTTGCCCTGTCGATCATGAGACCAATTACAGCAGTTCACAATACAGCAATACTGAACCATTTTCCAAAAAATAACCTAAATTAATGACCAAATGATCAACGTTACCTACTGCCTACTATACAGTACATCTACTTCCGTACCGTGATTCCCACAATGCATTGCGGCGTGACGCAACGATCCCGAACTCTATACTGCACGCGGGTTTTTGTATGCGCCGTCTCTACTCAAAAGACCAAGATTTCTTGCGAATAGAAAATGCGCAGAACACAAATCAATGTTCCTTTTGATGGGGATAATGTATGCCGATACGCATTTACATGACCAGATATTCGGGTTAGAAAAGGGGTACCCCAGAGATCATATTCAGGTTTTTAAACCGGGATATGAGCATATTCAGGTTTTTGCCGATGTTTACATGGCCGTGCACGACCGGGTTATTGCTAATATTCCAGTTTTGAACGGGTTATTGGCTGCATGTAAACGTAGTCAGTGTTCTGTAATTGGGCTATCCCTGTACCAGCACAAGCACTAAAACCTACCCTTCATAGGGGACATAGTTAAATGAGAGAACATAAGACTGTGGGAACATAGGGCTGTGGGAACATATGGTTGTGGGAACATAGGGTTGTGGGAACATAGGGCCTAATAGTAAAAATGTTCAGTAAAAAAAAAATTCTTAGAAATGTGGGAACATAGGGCTGTGGGAACATAGGGCTGACCCCAAATAGGGGTGAAGTCTGTAATGTCACAAACAGTAACTGTTCTCACAGCATTTGACTGCATCTAAAGAGATTACTGAATATTCTTAATTTTATTATAAATCATATTAAACAGCTCGTGGATCTACAGCCCTTATCGTCACTGGTGCTGTTGTAGGCTGTTCCTTCGTCATCATCATCATCATCATGATGGCAATCTTTTGCGTAAAGAGGTTCAAACGCAACAACCCTTCTGGATTCCAGATGAAATATAAAAGAGGTGCTTCTGCAGAACCAACAATGATGACAGTAAATGTTCAGAGTGAAACTAAATCAAAACAAAGAGTTTTATTTTGTTTTTCATGTAAAGATCATACAAGTGATAATGTTCAGTTTCATTTTACAATGATCGATCAATATCTTCAAGAAAGGACATTCAACTGAGACTGCATTACTGTCAGTCACAGAAGCCCTACGGATCGCAAAAGCTGCTTCCAAATCTTCAGTCCTCATTCTCCTGGATCTGTCTGCTGCCTTCGACACGGTGAATCATCAGATCCTTCTGTCCACCCTCTCATCACTGGGCATCACAGGAACTTCACTCCACTGGTTTGAGTCCTATCTCACAGGTAGGTCCTTCAAGGTCGCATGGAGAGGCGAGGTATCCAGAGCACATCAGCTGACCACAGGGGTTCCCCAGGGTTCAGTTCTTGGTCCCCTCCTCTTCTCCATCTACACCACATCACTGGGACACATCATACAGGCACACGGTTTTTCCTACCACTGCTATGCTGATGACACACAGCTCTTCCTCTCCTTTCAACCAGATGATCCCACAGTAGCTGCACGGGTCTCAAGCTGTCTGGCGGACATCTCCACATGGATGAAGGAACACCACCTGCAGCTCAACCTGGCAAAGACTGAGCTTCTCGTCCTCCCTGCCAATCCGTCTCTACAGCACGACTTCACCATCCAGCTAGAGTCATCATTAATCACCCCATCAAGATCGGTCAGAAATCTTGGAGTAACGTTTGATGACCAGCTGACCTTCACAGATCACATTTCAAAGACAGCTCGATCATGCAGGTTTGCACTGCACAACATCAGGAAGATCAGGCCTTTCCTAACTGAGCATGCAACACAACTTATCGTCCAGGCCCTGGTCATCTCTAGGCTCGACTACTGCAATGCCCTTCTGGCTGGACTCCCAGCATGTGCGACCAAACCCCTACAGATGATCCAGAATGCTGCAGCTCGTCTTGTCTTCAACGAGCCCAAGAGGGCCCACGTCACTCCTCTGTTCATCTCTCTGCACTGGCTACCTCTCGCTGCTCGCATCAAGTTCAAGGCACTGACGCTTGCTTACAGAACTATCACAGGCTCAGCTCCCTCCTACTTTCACTCACTCCTACGAGTCTACATCCCTACCAGACACCTACGATCGGTCAACGAGCGACGTCTCGTGGTTCCATCACAGAAAGCCACAAAATCACTTTCCAGAACATTCTCATTTACTGTTCCATGCTGGTGGAACGCTCTCCCCACCCTCATCCGGAATGCAGAATCCCTGACAACATTCAAAAAACAGCTGAAAACCCATCTCTTCCGCGAGCACTTAACCTTATAGAAAAAAAAAAAAAAAAAAAAAAAAATCCTTTCCCTTTGAAACATCACTTATCAGGCTTATGCTACTCTGAATAATACCTGAACTTCGTATTTTGAGCACTTCCTGCGTTGTTGTTGCTTTTGCCTCTTTATGATGACTCGCTGAACTTAGTCCTACTTTGTAAGTCGCTTTGGATAAGGGCGTCTGCTAAATGACTAAATGTAAATGTAAATGTAAATATATATTGATCAGATCAATTAATCAGACAATATTTGGCCATGTTGAGATGATCTGCATCAGTTAATAATTCTGCTTTTGTGTTTTCAAAGACTTCAATAATATTGTTTTATTTTAGCAATTTTGAGTGTCATATATCCACATTGTATGCCATTGCATTTACCCATTGATTTTCTTTATTTTAAAGTTAGCATTATAATTGTATTTATTAAATGATTAAAGTCTCATGATACTCTCAATATTGTCCAAAGTCTCTTTTTAGAATCTTTGATGAACTATAATGTCTGTGAAGGGAAAACTATACTAGTGACAATTACAAGTTAGTCTGTGGTAATTGGTGATGTAGGAATATAAAGTCAGAAAGCCGAGTGTTATACATATATGAATATAATGTATTAGGAAGATGCCTCTCTTAAGAACAATGTGGATTTACTTTTAAACTGTAACATATTTAAATAGAAGTTTAGCATGTGCTGGATGATGATGCGTCGGCCAATGTGTTTTTATGGGAAATAAATAGAAACATTTGCTAATTTGTTATAGCACAACATGACAAATATTAAATTAGGGGAAAGATGATCCCTACTGGATAAACTTTTACAGCATTTATCATTTACTTTTGATATAGTTCTTATTAATATTTATTGTTTAAGTGGCATTAATGTAAAATAATAAATCAGCTATTGTATTTAAAATTTTATTTTGACATTTAGTTAAATAATTGAATAACCAATGACTATGAGCCTATAATAACCAATGAGAATCCTGGTAACAGAGATTAATCTGAAAGGTAAAATTATTCTATGATATACATGCTAATGAATATTTGCCCATATTTTAATTGAAGATATGTCATAATAGAAACACTGAAAGCGAATTGAATGATTTCACTCAATTAACCGATAGGTTTTAATAAAAGCAAACATGTCTGAAATGTACATCTAATAAACGTAAAAAAATAAAAAAAATAACCCCATTAATTACATTAAGTATTAAGTCTAAACATAATAACACAAGTAACAACATGCCACTTATTATCTTTTTACGTCAAAATATAAACTATAACTTTTACTCCACAAATCCAAAAAACCCCACTAATGTGTCCACAAATCACTCATTAACAAATAGACACAAAAAACTTTGATATTCAACACAACAGTGTCATAGATCACCATTATCCTGAGACACAAAATTAGATCAATTATCCTTAACTTAAATTATCCTTGACTAAATCTCACAAATGTTAATATTCAGATGAAATTACAAAATTGAAAATATCATAGCCATTCATTAAAAGTGTTGAGATGAGATTTTGTGGCATCTATTGTCAGGATAAAATCATTTTGCCCCATATTACCCAGCTGTTGCAATGCATTCTCCTGCCAGCAGAGGGCGTGTCCGGCTGAGATTAAATATTTGTCTTTGACCAATATGATTATCAGATGAAACTGATGTTTTTATAGACTGAAAGTGAAGGAACAACCACTTTTTTCTTTGAAGTTTCTTTATTCTTTCACTTTGCTCCTGGTCTTTCATACAGTATGTGGTTCGCTTGTAAAAAGTTATGTAAGGACCGTGTTTACTTTGTACAGTAGGCTAGGCTACAGCGGCGGCAGCCTCTCTTAACCAGAGACTAGAGAATATACATAGGCTAAATAAATAACATACTATAATGAAATGCACCAAAATTCCCGCTGTTTTATTAAGTATTAAAACAGCACTAGGTCATTAAATCAGATTTTTGACAGTTACTGATGCTTTACTTGATTTTCACATGTTAAGTTAGATCAAAACATTTTTTTAAATAGTAAACTTTTTTAAAAGGGGTTTCTAGAGGTCATTTTCAGGGTGTTGATGTGATACACACAAAGTATATACACAACTGTTAAGTTTTTTCTAAGTTATGCGGATTTTCCTTATGAAGTTCCGATTAACAAGTGTATATTGATTCACATGGACAGAATTTTAAAAAAGGACTCTTATTTTGTTATTCTGTGGAGAGCGTGCCATTGCCTGCTTATATCAGCAGAGGAGCTGCAAAAGACCACCAGATTATCATGATCATACTCGCAGTGTTTGTCAGGGTTTAATGCTTGAACTGATTCTCTGTCGAGTGAAGCTGAAGGTTTGATCTCAGTGCTGGAGAACCGAATGGATTAAGATGAGGAGACAGACAGAAGTAATTAGCACTGCTGATCAGGGAATGGATTAACCACTTTAAGTTTTTTTTTTCTGAGTGACATAGAAAAACAGCGAAGTTTCATATCTCCAAAACTACAGCAAGGAGAGCCAAAAGGTATGGTTTGATAGATTTTTTTTTTTGTGTGTGTGTGTGTGAAAATAAATTCATTATATTTGGACATTCTCATACTAAGAAAATGCTAATAATATATAGTTCCCCTTCATGTGGGCTGCATTTGGATTCAATTTTCTGGTGATACCATGCATATGATATAGTAGGCTTATCAAAAGTTAAAGCATTAGGAACCGATGCAGGTTGTTTTTTTTTGTTTTTTTGCACTTACACCTGGAAGGCATTATTTGTAATTGTTCCTCCGTGAGGAATATTTCGTGCTCGTTCTCACTGCCATGTTTCATGTCGCAGTTTCTCCCGGAGCTCGTTATAATTTGTTTTATTTAACATGTAGTAGTAGGCTATTATAAATCTTAATTAGAAGATGTTTTAAGATATTGAGTTATAATTATAATAAAAATGTTATAATTGGGGGGAAAAAGTTTTACAATGCATATTTGTTAACTATGACAGGTTTAAGGGATTAACCATGGATAACAATCTATTAAAAACCTGTTTAACTTCGATGGGGGAGAGATTGACAAGTTCTTTATTGGTGGATAAGGTTTCCTCCGTTGAGTTTAATGCCTTTAGTAAAATGTCCCTGTTGTGTTTGTTCATTTGTGCAATAGTAAAGGGAAACCACACCACCGCCTTGACTCTTTGAATGGCAGACATGCGTATTACTATTATAGTATTGAAGAGTAGAGCCATTAAGTCCAAGTTACTAAAATCCTTGACATATTAAACCGAGTAATACTAAGAAATGATTCTGATATGTAGTTGGCTATATTCACTAGGTGGATGACTGACAGCACCGACTGCTGGCCAAAGATACAGTGAAATGAATGGCTGACTTTGTCCTAAGAGCAACGAGTCATTGAAAGTGAAAGTGCCTAGCCTGTATTTATACACTGGTGATCGCTGTAGAGAGTCAGAGTGAATGAACTCACACGCTGAAGACACACAAACCAGAGGTGAGCAATAACTCTCTCTCGACAGAAAAATAATATCCTTTATATTTACTAATCCATACACTGTTCAAATCATGGCAGACTTGTTGTGTTTGGTTGATCTATTCCTAATGGACTTGGTTTAATCCAAGCAAACTTTTGCTGATAAATTCTTACGTTTCTGCTCCACTTTCAGTAAATCTTCTTAATCTACTATTTAATCTCTAGCACTTCCTTATTAGTCCTAGTTGTTTAAGTTTCACTCTTTATGCAACTTTCTATCATTTTTTTCTATTGCAGAATCAAAAGCATGAATGCTGTAAATGCAGTGCAACTGTTCACTCTGGTTTGGACTTTTACGGCTGTCTGTCAAGCTGATGGTAAGAGAATAAACTTTCCCCTAGAAAGAGTGCGTGAGAATTTTAAGAAGGGACTAAAATAATGGAAAATGTTTTGGTTCATACATACACAAAAAAATAAAGATGCACAATATTCAGTGGAAGTGAATCTGATTTTCTTATTAAAGTTAGACATTTTTTATTATTGGTCAGTTGCTGTATTATATGATATACACTGTTATTTTTCAGATGACATCAGTGTAAGCTGTGAGGATGTGACTGGAACTGTGAAGAAAGAAGTAACTCTCACCTGCAGTGTCTCTCTGAAGAACTCTGGATGCTACATTACATTCTATAAGTTTCAATATCCTGAGAAAGAACCAGCTATCTGTAAACAAACTGTTTCTAAAGGCTCACAGAGAAACAGCTTCACATGCAGCTTCACTCCAACTACAGCAATGACTGAACAATTCAGATTCTTTGTGCAAACAAATTGTGGAGATAAAAGAACAGAATTCACTGTGGATATAACAGGTACAGTATATAATACTGCTGTTTATAATTCAATAAATGTTTGCACTGTACTTTTATTTTCAATCTACTACTGGTTTAAAATCTGTTTTAGAAACTGTCACTGAAGATCCTGGAAAGAAAGGTAATATATTTTATTATACCACGGGACTGTTGAATGCTTGATACTGACTGGTTGACGAATGTTCCAAGGTGTGAAATTATTTTAATCGACCGCATTACAGTTCCATATAAATGTCTTGAAATAAAAGACCTGTGATAAGATTCAATAAATGTTTGAAACTTTCATTTTCAATCTACTAACAGTGGTTTAAAATCTGTTAACAGAGACCAGTAAATCTGAACCTGACACTGAAGATCCTGGAGAGAAAGGTAATATATTTTATTATACCACGGGACTGTTGAATGCTTGATACTGATTGGTTGACGAATGTCAAGGTGTGAAATTATTTTCCAGTAAACGCACTCTGTTATTTCATTCAAAGACACTGACCAAAACAAATATGACAAACAAAAGGATAAAAATTACAAACAACTTCCATGTTTTCCCTTCTAAATCACGCTGTTGTTCTTCAGCTCTGTCTCTGCACACACACACACACACACACACACAGATGAGATGTTCACACGCATTGAGTGTCAGCGCTGCCCGCAAATTATCAATAAAATAGTGTAGCAACTGAAAAGAAACATGACATTTCTTAGTTGTCAGTTTGTGACATCACTGTTTTTGAAGTAGTTAAACAGCTTTAAATGTCTCAATTGGTATGAAAGTAGTTCTACACACAAGAGCATTTTAAGGACAAAAACTCAACAAATGTCTTGAAATAAAAGACCTGTGATAAGATTCAATAAATGTTTGAAACTTTCATTTTCAATCTACTAACAGTGGTTTAAAATCTGTTAACAGAGCCCAGTAAACCTGAACCTGACACTGAAGATCCTGGTAAGAAATGACATTCCATTATAGATATTGATTATTGAGCTCCAGGTTAATTATGGAACACAGAAATCTGCTCGTTAGTCTCTTTTGGTTTTAATAAATGGTTTTAAACAATGTCATGAAACATTTTAAATGAACCTGTCTTGGATCAATCAGAAACTCAACATGAAAAAGCAGAAGATCGTGGATTTAAAGTTGCTGTCATCGCTGCTGCTGTAAGCTGTTTTATCATCGTCATTATGCCAATCATTTACAAAATGAAACAAAACTACAAACAGAAGAGGAGGTTTCTGGACAACAACCCAGAAAATATGATCTAATGTCACTGACTCAGCCGTATGAAAACATTGAGTTTTGTTTGACTTTTAATGAAAGACATAAACTTTATAGGAACTCCATAAACTATATTTGTTCATACATTACTATTTGTTAAACCTCAAACTACTGAACTATATAACTCTGATTTCTGTGAAATATTGCTATATTAATGATCTCTTTGATCAGTGTGTGTGTGTGTGTGTGTGTGTGTCTGTCTTTAATGAACTAAAGCCTGTGTGAACATTTAAAAGAGTAAAGCAGCAAAAACTAAACTGCATTTTTTTGTACTCTTTATTATTCTGACATTCAAAGAATGTATGTAATGAATGTTAATTTTGTATTTGGTACATATATATGGAAATTATTTTTTTACTGTTATTATTCTTCACATGCAATTTTCTAATGATGTAAACGGTGTTGTATTGCACAGCATGTTTTACTGTTTTAAAAGGCAATGGAATGAGGAAACTTTTGTGTTTTATACAAACACAAATGGACAAGTTTGACCAGTGAGTGGGTGAGATTCATTTTCGGAGAAATGAATTACTGTTCTGAGAAAGTGAGAAAAATAAAGACTTTACACAAAACTTAAACTAAATTCCAGTGTGTAGCAGTCAGTTATTTGAATATAACAGAACTGTTGCAATGCATTATAGCAGAGTCATATATATATATATATGGGGGCACAAAGATATAATGATATATTTTGTGGTGTTGTGATGAGCCCACCCCTTGGTTCTGTAAAACCTATAACACTGAAAGTCACTTAATGGAATGAGTACATTTAACTTATTAAAAAAAAAAAAAAAGTTAATTTAACTTATTAAAAAATGTGATATTAACTCAAAAACTGCAATGCATTAAGCATAACTTAAACCGAATAAGTTATGAATAACCTATTTGTTATTTTAGCTCTAAGCATTTAAGTTGAATTCAATTCATTTAATCTAGTTTATGTTTATGGATGAAAATAAAAATAATATTAAAAGTAAATTAGAAACCATGAGGGTGGGTTTACAATTTTTTGTTGCTGTTGTTTGTTTTTTTGGGGGGGGGGGGGGGTCTAATTTCCTTTAAATATTAAGAAATTACTTTTGTATAAGGCCTATACTTTTATTGTTTTCAAAGCTCATGAAATAAACACATACATAAATACATTTAAAGTTTTCAGCTTCATTAAGCCTATTTAGGTCTCTTCAGCGTTCTCCCTCACACACCGGAAAACCTGTATATTTAGTTCAATCTGCCCCTCCCCCACAGCTCACCGCTCACAATGGTTTCCTAAAACCATTTGACTAGCTATATAGTTGTCTAGACTTGATTAGATTTATTAAATGAACTCAAACCAGTTAGTTTAAATTAATGGAATGAACTTAAAATATTCAAGTTACATATACTCAAAATGATTGTCTAAACCAACACTAAATTATGAGTGAAATGACTCAATATATATAAGTTCACAATACTCGTATGTATTTGTTTTTAAACTTAAATGGTTTAAAGAAATTAGTTTCCTCAATCAGTTTGAGTTGAGTTAACTTATTGGGGTTAACAGTGTGTGATCTGGGCCCAACATATGGTGCTATGCCCCTGGTTTGAAACACTTATGTATTGTAGTCAACCATAATTGTAACCTTATATAATGAAGGTGTTTTTATAAAGCAAAACACCAGAAGTTGTTGTTGTAAAGCGATTTTTTTAAGAAAATGGTTTATAAAGAAAAACACTGCAATTGTTTTTGTAAAATGGTTTACTGAGAAAGTGGTTTATAAAGAAAAACAAACCACACTTAATGTTTTAAAGAAGAAAATGCAAGCATTACCGGCGTCTGTGTTGCAGACGAGGCACAGAATGCAACAAAGAAAAGTTCAGAAGGAGGACAAAGAGGCGAAAGGCTTTATATAAAGACAGGTCCAAAAGGAATTTCCAGAAATTTTGACAGTTCCAGACATCGGATTGGATAAACACTAATGGATTAGGAGGGGATTTCCAAAGATGATGACCTCAGGAATTCAGAAAGTGTAGCCTATATAAGACTGAAAGATGAAAGCAGACGCTCATAGAAGCCTTGCCAGTGCACCTTCTACAGTTAAAGCTGTAAACGATTTGGTTTTGATTTACTTTTATTTTTGTTTTATATATTAATACCTTTTATGTAAACTAGTTAACCTGTATTTAATTTAAAAAAATATATATATAATTGAAATTAAGAAGCTCGCCTGCCATACGTTTCTGTTTTACAAAAGATTGAGCTGAACTGACCACGGAGAAGTCTTCTGTGATCTAAATCTTGTAAGTATGGAAATTCAAATGCTTATTATTTAGGACAGATTTGACTTACTTTACCTAACCTGAGAATAATTAAAATAAGGTAAAAGGTGTTTAAAATTATGCACCATAAAAAAAGTATATATATATATATATATGAAACTATCCTTTTATTTAAGCAGCACCTGAATGTTCATAAACAGCATGGGATTCTTCTGCTCTCATCTGCATCTTGTGTCTTGTTTGTTCTGAGGTGAATATATGCATCATTTCTGTTGTTGGTTGAGTGTCGTCTGATGACTCTTGGTGGAGGATTGCTGCTTGTTTAAGCTTGTTATAATTGTAAATGAGGACAAGACTGAAAGTGAAAGTGAAGGAAACACTAAGTTGATTTGTAATACACAGTTGTAATACGGCGTGCCATAAAGCAAGTTGTGAAGCAAGCCACCCCTCCTCCCTCCTCCCTCCACCCCTCCACCCCCCCACCCCCCTACCCCCCTCCACCCCTCCACCCCCCCACCCCCGGCGCTCTTTGCTATCAGGATGATTCGCCCTATGAGTTTGTTTACCATCGAAATGATTTCGAAGCTGTTATATTAGGGTACAAATCTTGCATAGTGTGCCTTTAAGTTTCACTCTTGATGCAAATTTCTATCATCTGTTTCTTGCAGAATCAAAAGCATGAATGCCGTAAATGCAGTGCAACTGTTCACTCTGGTTTGGACTTTTACTGCTGTCTGTCAAGCTGATGGTAAGATAATAAACTTTCCCCTAGAAAGAGTGCGTGAGAGTATATATATATATTTATTTAATCATAGATCTACATATTGACCATATATAGGCCTAAAGATTTACACAATAGAGGGAAATCCATTATAGTCAGGGAGCAGTGCATTTTTTATGCTAATTTATGTGTTTATACACTCACACTCTTTTACATTAAATAATAATGTGTTCATACATATCAGTACAAATGTACTTTTAGAGATAAGAAACACATTTTCAGTCGAGACTACAGGAACGTGTGTTTCTCAACTGACTCTCTCTGATGCACATGATTAAAATATATAATTAGAATGAGTTTGGATGCAGAGGCCACTGTATTATTGTGCTTTTTGTAGATAAATAGTATATTGCTATATTGTGTCTAAGCAATAAATAATAGATCATAATAAAATGTGTGAGTCTCCCATAGCTAAAGATCAAATTATATTGATATAATGTACAAAAACATATTGCATTGGATTTATTTATGAATAGGTTCTCTAATAAAAGAGTCACTGTATAGTTTTTATCTTACTGACATGGACAGAGACACAACAGGTCTGAATGTGTTGTGTTCAGTTGCTGTATTATATGATACTCTGTTATTTTTCAGGTGACATCAGTGTAAGCTGTGAGAATGTGACTGGAACTGTGAGGAAAGAAGTAACTCTCACCTGCAGCGTCTCTCTGAAGAAGTCTGGATGCTGCATTACAGGGTCTAAGTTTTATTACACTAAGAACAAGAAAAACTCAACAATCTGTAGAGAGTTTCCTGTGGGCTCCTGTGAACAGAGAAACAGCTTCACATGCAGCTTCAATTCAACTACAGCAATGACTGAACAATTCAGATTCTTTGTGCAAACAAAGGGTGGATGGAAAGACACAGAATTCACTGTGGATATTACAGGTATAGTTGTCACGTTTTGAGCTTGTTTGTTCATGTTTAGAGTATGTTTTGGCTCTGTTCTGTAGGTTAGTTTCTAGTATGTGTTAATTGGTTCTTCCCATGTTCCCGGTCTGTTTGTTGGGAGTTTTATACTTTTGGAACACAGAAAACAGCTGTTTAGTGTCTAGGGATATCAGTATATTTATCAGTATTAAATCGCCTGTGAATAAATTATTTAAGATGTTAAGGTCTAAGAAGGAAACTGATGATCATAGTTTCCAAATTGTGAAATCTCTCTTGATATTTGATTTTAGAGATGTTTAGATTTGGTCTGTGTGTCAAGAAATCAGTTTGATCAGATTCTCAGCAGCAGAAATGTTTTGTGAAGTTTGTGTGGAGAATCTGACTGATGTTTGATAGGATGAAGCTGACTTCATGTTTTAAACAATTCTTTTAAACATTTTAAATGCACCTTTTCAGAGCCAAATAACAGAGATACTGGATCAAGAACAGGAGATAATCATGGATTAGAAGAGGATCCTCCATCTAATAATTTTGTTATCGCTGTAGTTGTGGGCTGTTTCATTGTCATCGTCATCATCATAATGACAATCATTTACAAAACAAAACGAAACTACAGAAAACCTTGCATTGCAAAAGAAGATGCAAAAAATATGATGATGACAAGAGCAACTGTCCAGAAAATGAGATCTGACTCAGCAGAATGAAAGCGTTGAGTTTTGTTTGACTTTAAATGTGAAGATCATGAAAGACAAAAGCTTTTATAGGAACTCCTGTAAACTATATCTGTACATACAGTGTCTGTTAAACCTCAAACTACTGAACTATATTAATGGTTATTTATAATGAAGTCAAGCCTGTGTGAACATTGAGGCGGTGCAGCAAAACCCAAACTGTGTTTAGTGTCGCTCTTTTTTTCTGACTTTCAAGGAATGTATATAACGAATGTCAATTTGGTAAGAGCTATTATACCTTAAGTATGGAAATGATTTTTACTTTTAATATTCTGTATATGCAATTTTTTTTAATTGTGTGAACAGTGAGTCTTTGTACAGCTTCTTTTTTATTAATAAAACAAAAAGAAAATTGAAATGAATAAACACGTGTGATGCTCTCTAAAGATGAATATCTGGAAACTTTTTAACCAGCGCAAAAGTCTGCGAGACTGCTAGGTTGTATGCAGGCGCGCGGACTTGGTGTTGTTGTGTGGCAGTGCTTCACATTGACACCTAGCCGCCTGGAGTGCATACTACATCAAATTTCACACACTTTTGTGTCACCATATGCTCACAGAGCATTCATTCCTGATGCTGATACTGACTGACAATGATGTACAAGATTGTGAACAGTCTTTGTTTTTGATTTTCTTTTAAACCGGTGGGTGTCAGTAATCTGGCGGGCGGGGGTCAGAATTCGGCACATGTGCCTCAGACTATAACATCTCATGATTTAGCCTACTTTTAATGTGATTATAAACATTTAGAATGTACAAGGAAAACCCAAACATGGCAATTAAAGAGGGTCTTCTGAAATTTAAACACACAGTAGATACACTGGCTGTGAGCACCGCTGAGTGTGAAAGGGGATTTTCAGCGATGAATACTATTGTTTCACCACTGAGGAATAAGCTGAAGATTGTCAATGTGTCCTCTTTGATGTTCGTAAAGTTAGTGGGTCCACCACTAGAGTTGTGGAACACAACTAAGTTTGTTAGGAAGTGGGTGAAGGAGGTCAGCAGACCATGCCTGTAGACAACGGCAGATGGTTATTGTGTTATTACAAACGGTGTACACACAGAACAGAGGGGTGGGGTGAGCAAAGCTCATTATCATTTAAAGACACATGCACTTAAACGGGTTGTTTAAAAAAAAAAAAAAGAATTAATATATAATAGAGTTTTCTGTTGTGGTGATGATTAGACGAGATATGTGGTGACGTCACAATCATACTGCATTGTGGGACATATAGGTGCCTGAAGTGTAGCCTACACTGTATAAACTAAAGGAGCCTTAAATATCCTGTCGGATACTCAAGGAACTTCAAAATGTAATTTAAGTGCCTCAAAGCTCTTTCTCCTAGGGTTACTGGAGGAGCATTGACAATCTTTGAGGTTCTTGCAGGAACTTATGGGATCCTTTAAGCACTTTGTATTTAGTTCAGAGGTTCTGGAGTCACCTTTTCATTACCATGAGACCTCAAAGTGCTTTGGGGGAAAATAGAGGAACTTGAATGCGATAAAAGGGTTATTGGAAGATCTTTTAACATTTAAGTGGTTCCAGGAAGATCTCTTATGTTAAAGCCAGCATCTGGAGGAACCCAATGGTTCAGTGTGGCCAGAATAAGATTATTATTATCCTATTATTATTATTATAGGCTACTTCAGTTTGATTCAGTATACATATACCCAGGTGAAAAAGACATAGGCTACTATTAAATGTATTAAAAATGTACTTGAGTGTGTTTTTAGTAGGCCTACAATACAAATATACTTTAATGCATTTGTAATACATTTCAGTAGCCTACGTCTTTTCACCTGGGTAGCTTACATTTATTTAGTATAGGCCTATTTTAATGATTAATTTAAACCTTAAACTACAACACTAAATAATTATAATATTAATAATATGAAGAAGAAGAACCAGGAGGAGAAAAGTTTTAAGTTAAAAGTTTTATTCTGTCACGAAACTGCTGCTCTCTCCTCTGCTGTCGTCGCTTCAGTGATGTTCGCGCTGCTCGAGCGCATCAAAGCTCAGCTGATCGTCATCGGGTTTGAATTGAAAGTAACGGCTCCTCTCATCAAAGCTTCCGCCGTTTGTTCGGCTCTCCGTTACAAGGTTTGTAAACTCGCCAAATAAATATAAATACAGAGTCTACTCACTATATATTCAATCACACATATATATAAACTATACATTTATTATACAATACTACACTGTAAAAATAAAAGGTGCCTGGAGGAACCTTTTGGGGTTCTTCACTTTGCCACACCGGTGGAACCGTCTGTAGATCCTCTAGGCACCCTTTAAAAAGGGGTGGTTCTCTGAAGAACCACACAAGTTTCCTGAGGAACTCTTATATTAGGCACTGTGTGGAACCACTTTGGGTGCCTCCAGGAACCAAATTTCATTTTTTTTAATATTTAATTTCATGTTGTAACTATGGTTACCTTTGACTAATATTATAATAAACAAATTGAACCAAATACAAAATAAGAGTTGTTTATTACATATTTTATATTCATTTTTATACACTTCCACACGCATGGGAAAAAAAGCTAACTATAGATTAATATCAATGAACACACAAAAAAATTGTATAAGACATAAGCAACATGAATAATCAACCAATTATGCAAAAGGCTATACAAGAAAAGACATTTCAACAAAATGCATGGAAACACATGTTCCACGAAATAAATCAATGCATTTATTTTGATTAATTAAAAATGTCCATCTTCACTTAACTTCAAGGGCGTAGGTTTGGCCTCAGCTTTGGTGTTCTTTCTACTATTCTATATCAAATTCTATTGATATATCCTATTCTTAAATATTAAATTCTTAGGCTACACTCACTCACAAATACATTACATAAATAGAATGTAGAAACGAAAAATGTCTCAGATCCACTGTTTATGTTGACTGCAAGATTCTAAGTTAAGGTCAGCTAATTAACATTCAGTGACTTGCTAACGTAGCATTCTATCATGATAGCGTGACTTCTATGAGTCTATCAGTGCTGCACAGCCTAATCAATACTCTTAACCTTAGTTGAAAGATTGCTGCTGCTAGGTTTAACTGTAACAACATGGTAAAACATACTATCACCAATCAATACTATTTTCCACAGTAGAATCTGCATTTGAAAGCCTGGTCAGTCACTACTGCTAGTTTATTTGTGTGTCTAGTTATTTTGCCTACTTACACTCTGCTTTATGAAAAAGCTTCGTATGTCCCCTTTCTTCTTCTTGGGTGGCATAGCTGATCTATCTACAAAGTACAAAAAGTGGCAAAAAACGGAATATTAAAATGTTTTACTCTGGCCTTTGTATGTGGCAGAGAGACAGCCCTGGTAACTTACCGTCGGCGTCGTCGACGCGCGCGCACGCGCGCGCACACACACACACACACACACACACACACACACACACACACACACACACACACACACACACACGCGTGTCCCGCGCGTGTAGCCTGTCAGATACACCGCCGCCAATCAAATTACGGCGTTTCTTGTACTGTCGTTGTTTTGGCCGTTGGAATCGATCCAAATAGCAGCGCAAAGATCCAAATAGCAGTTCAAAGGAGCTTGCTAAATATTGGTGGGGACAAATTTGTCATCTCAAAATATTGATTGGGACTAGTACCTAGCGTCCCCCCCTAAACCTACGCCCATGCTTAACTTTAAAACATTTGTGTTTCAGTCCGATAGTAAGTCTGACATCACTGTTTCCAAGTCCAAAAGCTCTATCAGATGCCAAAAACAAACAAATAGTGCTAATATGCACTCATTGTGCTGTAATATTCCTGAAAATTATGATCCTAACCTTTATCTCTATACCGGAATCTCTGATGGTTAGTTATTCAGCTATTTTGAATCATAAAATGTTGAAGTCTGGGATGCCGTTAGACTGGAGACTGTAATGTAGCCTACACTATGCCTTTTGAAAAGCTTAAATGTGAAATTTGAAAAGCTTATTCATAACAAACGCCAGTGATGACAACAGGAATCAGCTAAATTAGTTAGGCTATATATCAGCAATTTGAAGACACAGTTGTACATGTTGAATTGAATGACTAAATCAATCTAAGACAATAAGTCAATAATTTTCATTTGTTCATTAGATCAACGTATCTGGCTAAATCGTGGCTAAAACCAGATACTGTGCAATAAACGAGTGGTGGGGGAGTTCCACAGGGGGAGGAACTGAGAAGCGAGGAAACGAAACGAGGAAGCACAAATAAGAAGTGAGAAGCACCTACTCTACAAGATCACGCACGCGAGTCGAACTTGATCACACTTGGCTGATGCATAAGTTTAATTCGGCAGCGTCCAGAACCAAAGTTATACGGATTTTTCCTGCATTGTTTATTTTCTAAAAGTATTTTTCCTTGTGTGGTATTGCTGTGCGTTCATAACTACGTAAGTAAAACTATTTAATGTCATTGTAGATGTTTAGCAATAGAGAGAGTCAGAGTGAATTAACGCTTTTTGACTTTCTCAGTTTGTGTAAATCTACTTATGGTTCAGAGTATTTATTTTTTCCCACATTAATTTCCCACATGTCTAGTACAATTATGTGGTTTTGTTTTATTAATACAGTAGGCCTATATACTTTTTTCTTGACATACCCCGAAAGAATGGAAGTGAAATGTGACAACATGCCCCATAGGTGGGGTACATTGTAACATGTGTGGGGCACATTGTAACATGACAGCTTAAAATGTTATCTGATCTAATAAAAAATATATACAAAACAAACTAAAATATTTTCTAAATAAAATACAATTAAAAAACTTTTTCATATAAAATAATGGCAATTTTTAATAATTAAATATAAACAAATTTTTGAGTTTTGACTACGACTAAATAATTAGTCATTTCTGAACATTGACTCTCAGTCTTTATTCACCTTTTTCTCACGTTTTCCCAATAAAATTAATAAAAGTATAGAATATAATAGCATATTTCTAATAGGGGCACATTGTAACGCAGTGTGACAACATGCCCCCGCCTGCACAACTGGGGTTTAAACCCTGCTAGTGTCTTCTGCTAGTTAGCGAAGCATTAACCCTTATGTGCTGTTGGGGATGTTTTCATCCACTACGGGGTATTTTTGAGTCTTAATTTGGCCATAACTTTCTCCGTGTTTCAGCAAATGGAATGATTTTTGGTGACTAATCTTATTTTTACACATATTTTGGGAAAATGCTTTGAAATTTTTCAAAAACTCAACAGTACACTGTGGGCAAATTCACTACCCTTTCGTTATGTTCGTGGCTGAAAACAGCCACTACTTTAAACTGCTGTAAAAATGTATCAGATAAATATTTTTTTCAATTTTTTTTGCATAAATCTATTAATCAACCTCAGTCCTGCTCAAAACTACTAAATGTTTAAAAAAAAAAAATCAGGATTTTAACTCTTTCATTGCCAAATTCATAAATTATGTCACCGATTTGGGAAAAAAAACACACAAAATGACTTATTTTCTATATAAAATGTGAATGTGGACTGGATTTTTTTTTACCTTTTATCACAGTCTTGGACATGTCAAAGATTAGAAACAACATCGGTTTTGATGCATTGTTAGTTTTTGTGTAGCATCAGATTTTAACTTTTTCTCCCCCATTTACTGTTCATGGCTGTTTTTGCCCCATTGACTTCCATTATAACCACATTTTTTGATTGCAAAGCCATAACACCATATAATCATGCATTTTTGATTGTTGGTGGTTTTCCCTGTTGGGAAGAGGTAAAATTTGTAATTTTTACTGTTGATAACCAGGTGGCACCATTAACCCTTTAGATAGGCCTGTGCAAAAAAAAGCTTAGTTTCTGGCTTTTACATGGAGTTATATGGAGTATAATAGCATATTTGTGTGTGTGTGTGTGTGTGTGTGTGTGTGTGTGTGTGTGTGTGTGTGTGTGTGTGTGTGAGAGAGAGAGAGAGAGAGAGAGTATGAGAACTCACCAGACTAAACAAAGGAAGTGGATTTAAATGATGTTTTATAAACAAAGTTCGGGAGGAGCACGTTCAAATAATCAATCCAATCTACTCGTCATCAAACAATTATGTCTACCCTAATCAGCATGACAAGAAGTATATATATATCCACACTGTCAACTCACCTAATATTCCTTGACAGTTTTCCAGCATTTGGTCCCGCCCATTTGTCGTAATGTCAGAGATCGAAGTCGAACTCTTCCCGTCTGATGACGATGCCCTCGCTGCCCAGGATCCATCGCAGTTTCCCAGCACTGCAACGAGCTCCCAGGCTCAACAGGACACCGCAGCTGAACCTCCAGCTACACCGCGAGGCCGCCGGCCTAGCCGAGCTGCTTCCCGTACCCCGAGGCGCCGTGGCTTGCCCTCACCTCCACCATCAAGATTGCCACCACCTTCTCCAGCTTCTTCCTACACTTCAGCACAACCGACCATTCCGGCAATAGAAAAATGGACAGTATTGGGATTGAGACAAGCGCTAATCAGCGCTGATGTTAATTTTTCCAGGAGAATGAATAAAGCACAATTGTACAACCTGTATGTTTCACTCCAGTCTGCTTTCCCGTCTCCAAAATCCACTCCATCTCCAAAATCCGGAAAAAAGGCACGTTCCCAGAAAACTCCTACTCCCTCTCGCGCAGGGCCTAGTTTTCCGCGAGCGTCAGGCTGCAGCAGGCCTTCTGCTAGCCAGAGCCGCGCCCCAGATTGAGCCGCCGCTGCCAGGCCCCAGTCTCCTCTCCGCTCCGCCGAGCTACAGACCGCAGCTTTCTCCAGCACCGCACCCCCCGTCTCAACGCCATTTCCTAATGAGACAGGCGGCAGTGTGAGTATGCTTCCATCAATGGCGCAGGCTCAGCCACCATATAATTTTCCTGTCTCTTTTTCCAACCTGTTCCCCTGTCCGTGGCCTGCAGCCCCACCTCCAGACTCTAGCGCGAGGCTGCCTCAGCTAGAGTCGCAGGCCCAGACACCATTTCTACCTCCCCAGCTCCCTTCCTTTCCCACTTTTTCTGTTCCTCCACAAGCTCCAGGGGTTGACCCAAGTGTGAGGTTGCCTCCACAAATGACCCCGGCCCCGGGGTTTTTTCCTCCTAACACTTTTCCTCAAAATCGTGCTCCTTTCACTTTGTTTTCCGCAACGCCGATGCCCATCCCGCCGAACGCTACAGCTATGGAACCGCCCCCTGTTGCCAGTAACATCAGAGCTTAGATCCTCACAGGTGCGGACATCGATTTATCTTCCCTTCTCTCTTTACTTCCTCCCTCTGTGTCAAACCGTCAAATCGACTGCGACGATTTTGAAGTCACCCTAAAAAACCCAGTTAATAATTCATCCCGCATTCTTTCGTTCTCTGAATTTGCTATTGCTTTCAGCCGTTATAGCGAAATAATTTGTGCCGCACTACCCCACAGGAGAAGAGAGTTAAACGATTATCTCGCGATAATCGCAGAACTCGCGCTATCATACGGAGGAACCCATTTTTACACTTACCATAAATTATTCTCTGCAAAGTTCGCCGTCCGAGTAGCCCAGTGGAGTAGCCCAGCCTTACTGGAGCGCTCTAGACACAGAGCTACACAATAGAGTGTTCCTAGGCTGCCGTAACATATCCTGCACGGTTTGCAGATCCGTTTCTCACTCCACCACAGCTTGTCCCTTGATTAACCCTCCTCCCCGCCCAGATCCATCACCAGCTGAAAAATCAACCAGTTACGTCACACGGCCAGCAAACATCAATTTCAACGACTCCGATTCCAAAAGAAGAAATTTCACATCCAACAGTCAAGTTTGCAATAACTTCAACTCAGGACGTTGCACACGTCAACGCTGCCGTTATTTGCATGTTTGCAGCTATTGTGGCGGCGCTCATGCCCGCAACATATGCCCTGTTAAAAGGTCCGTAAATAAAGATTCAAAAAATTACTTGTCGACTCCTGTGAATATTTCTCGTCTGTCTTCTGAATTGTCTCACCACCCCAACACTGATTTTACCAACTATTTACTGTCTGGTCTCGAGCACGGTTTCAAACCCGGCGTTGAAAGCCTCCCCACTCAAAGTATCATATGTGATAATCTCCAGTCCGCGCTCGCTGAACCCGACGCAGTCGACATCCTGATTAAAAAAGAAATCGAATCAGGCTTTATGATTGGTCCTTTCAACAATCCTCCTTTCGAGTGTTTCCGCATCAGCCCCATTGGGGTGGCTACCAGAAAATGTTCAGGCAAGAAACGCTTAATAATCGATCTCTCAGCCCCACACAACTCCCCATTTCCAAGCATAAACAGCCTTATTTCTCTGGAACAATTTTCTCTTAATTATCACACCATTGACCAAGCCATAACCTTGATTAAAGATGCAGGTTACGGCGCTTGGCTTGCTAAAGTCGACATCACCTCTGCTTTCAAAGTGATGCCCATTCACCCAGATTCATGGCATTTGTTCGGCGTACGCTGGCAAGAAAAATTTTACTTCGCCGTCCGTTTAACTTTTGGCTGCAAAAGCAGCCCCAAGATTTTCGACATGCTATCAGAAGCAATTTGTTGGATTCTTTCCAATAACTACTCAATACCCTACTTAATTCATCTATTAGATGATTTCCTAATCATCTCACCGCCTGACCTTGTCCCAGCCGCGCATCTTCTCACAGTCCAAAAAGTCTTCGCTGAGCTCGGGATTCCAATCGCCCAAGATAAAACTCTGGGCCCAGCCACATCCATCGAATTTCTGGGCATTAATTTGGACTCAGTTAACTTCCAGGCCTCACTACCCAAGGAGAAAATCGACAGGATTATTCTGGTCGCATCCACCCTCCTAGAAAATCCACATTGTTCCAAACGAGAGCTACTTTCTCTACTCGGCCACCTAAACTTTGCGATGCGCATCATCCCGCAAGGCCTTTCATCTCACATCTCCTCTTCCTCGCATCATCAGTGCACGCACTAGAGGACCAAATCTCCCTAACTACTTCATGTTGCAATGAGCTCAGTTTATGGATAACTTTCCTTAAACAATGGAACGGCCTGTCTTTTTTCTATAATGATCTGATTTCTCTCCCTGAGGATATCCAACTGTTTACTGACGCAGCTCCCTCCATTGGTTTCGGAGGGTATTACCAAGGCCGTTGGTTCGCGTCTACATGGCCCGCCCAGCTGTTAGACTCACCGCAGTCACTAACATCCTCAGCGCTGTTCGAATTGTATCCTCTAGTGGTAGCAGCTTTCCTGTGGGGAAAAGAATGGTCAACTAACAGCATAATGGTGCACTGCGACAACGAAGCAACTGTGCATTGCATTAATAAAGGCCGCTCAAATTCCCCCGCACTAATGCCTCTCCTAAGACGCCTCATTTGGATCGCAGCTTGCGATCAATTCATTTTAACTGCCAAACATGTTCCAGGTTCCAGAAATCAAATAGCTGACTCTCTCTCTCGTTTTGCTTTCCAGAAATTCAGGCTGCTGGCACCAGATGCGGACCCTTTTCCAACCCCAGTACCTCACTATTCAGAGCTGATATTCCCATAAACCACCCATTGAAACCACTTCTCGATGCCTCTCTTAATTCCATTCTTCAAGCCGTTTCAACCAGCACCCTCCACTCCTACTTAACCGCATGGAAGTGTTTTCAGTCTTTTCACTTCATATACAAGCTGCCTTTTCCAAATTTTTCTCTGCTCACCATCACTTCATTCATAACCTATCTCGACAGCATCAAGAACCTCAAAGCCGGCTCCATCAAGGGTTATCTAAGCGGAATCCAATTCTTCCACAAACTCCTTTTTGGTTCACCCTCCACAGAGATAGCAAATTCTCAGACATCAATGCTCATCAAAGGTATCCAAAAAACCCAACCCACCCGCCCAGATGCCAGGAAACCTATAACGTTAGACATACTCACTAAATGCATCTCCACCCTCCGCAGAGGTTACCATTCCACCAACACAGCCCGCACACTGGACGCAATGTTCATTTTGGCTTTTTTCGGCTTTCTAAGATGCTCAGAACTCACCATCACTTCCAGCTTCAACCCAAAAATCCACCCCACAACAACAGATCTATCAGTGCTAGACAACGAAACCATCTCCTACTTCATTAAGCAAAGTAAGACAGATCAAACCAGGAAAGGCCATTTCATATATATCTTCAATCTCCCATCACCAATCCAACCATACCAAACTCTCTCAGCCTACTTGCTTTTCAGGAATTCACAGTCCAAATCCCCTTCTGACCCACTTTTCGCAGACGACTCCAACCGCCCTGTTACACGTTTCTGGTTCCAAAAACACCTTCAATACGTTTTGCTCCTTTCAGGCATCCCAGCAGACCACTTTTCCAGCCACTCTTTTCGCATAGGCGCAGCAACAACAGCTGCTCAAAAAGGCCTCTCTCAGCAGCAGATCCAATCACTTGGCCGTTGGTCATCGGAAGCCTTCAAAAGTTACATCCGCTCAAACCGCTTCCATTTCAAAGAAGCCCAACAAACCCTCATCAGCTAAATTCTTTACAACTCCTCATTCACGTTGAAGCAAGTCTTTCCCAAACACCACAGCAGCATCATCTTCCTCCATTAGGAACCCATTTTTCCACCCAACTGGCTCTAGTTAATTAAAAGCAAGTTAATCAAGTCTACCTCAGCTAATCTACTCCGCTCCCGCAGAAGTTCTGTCACTCTGTCCAAACTTATTCCACTTCTGCAGCAGTGTCTTCTATTCCGCTCCCGCAGGAGCTCCATTACTCCATCTAAACTTGCTCCACTGCCGCAGCAGTGTCATCTACTCCGCTCCCACAGGAGCTCAGTTTCTATGTCCAAAATCGGTTTGGATATTTAAAAAGCAAGTCGAAGCAAGTTTGCTCCACTGCCGCAGCAGTGTCATCTTCTCCGCTCCCGCAGGAGCTCCATTACTCCATCTAAACTTGCTCCACTGCCGCAGCAGTGTCTTCTACTCCGCTCCCACAGGAGCTCAGTTTCTATGTCCAAAATCGGTTTGGATATTTAAAAAGCAAGTCGAAGCAAGTTTGCTCCACTGCCGCAGCAGTGTCATCTTCTCCGCTCCCGCAGGAGCTCCATTACTCCATCTAAACTTGCTCCACTGCCGGAGCAGTGTCATCTACTCCGCTCCCACAGGAGCTCAGTTTCTATGTCCAAAATCGGTTTGGATATTTAAAAAGCAAGTCGAAGCAAGTTTGCTCCACTGCCGCAGCAGTGTCATCTACTCCGCTCCCGCAGGAGCTCCATTACTCCATCTAAACTTGCTCCACTGCCGCAGCAGTGTCATCTTCTCCGCTCCCGCAGGAGCTCCATTACTCCATCTAAACTTGCTCCACTGCCGCAGCAGTGTCATCTTCTCCGCTCCCGCAGGAGCTCCATTACTCCATCCAAACTTGCTCCACTGCCACAGCAGTGTCATCTACTCCGCTCCCGCAGGAGCTCAGTTCTATGTCCAAATTGGTTCAGATATTTAAAAGCAAGTCGAAGCAAGTTTGGTCCACTGCCGCAGCAGTGTCATCCACTCCGCTCCCGCAGGAGCTCCATTTCTCCGTCCAAACTCGTCCACTGCCGCAGCAGTGTCATCTACTCTGCTCCCGCAGGAGCTTAGTTCCGTGTCCAAATAATTTGGATATTTTAAAGCTTTGAAAGCAAGTTTGGTCTACTGCAGCAGCAACATCTCCTCCTCTACCGCAGGAGTTCCGTTCCCCGTAGCAGTGTTTACTTTCCCGTCCTTTTGCTACCAGCTAGTTGGATAGCAAGCCAAAATAAATTTGATCCACTGCCGCAGCAGTGTCATTTCTAGAGCTAGTTCTCCATCAACTTGCTTTCACTGCAGTGGTTATTCCTTTTTACTCCACTTCCGCAGAAGTACATCACATATGACCATCCCTAGCCTACCACCTTAGAGGCACACCCTTCCGACGCCATGCTAGCTTTGCACTCTGCAAGTTTTGGGGGGGGGGCACCAACATCATGGCGGCTGTCCGGCTTTTATTTGCAGCTTTTGGGGGGAGTACTCTGGGTTCGGGCCGAATACCGAGCCCGGAGCCCTCTCCTCGGACAGCACGCCAAATACGCATTTATTCTATCTAACTTATTTGTAAGTGTGAACTAGTGAAATTATGTTTTATAAACAAAGTTCGGGAGGAGCACGTTCAAATAATCAATCCAATCTACTCGTCATCAAACAATTATGTCTACCCTAATCAGCATGACAAGAAGTATATATATATCCACACTGTCAACTCACCTAATATTCCTTGACAGTTTTCCAGCATCCCTCCACCACCCCGACTCCTCACTCTTGGCTTAATCTTTTACAGCCAGGAATAAAGGGGCATAATCATCTCTAGAACTTCACTACAAGTCAAGCCCTTTCTCATGTTGCTTGCTGCTCTTCTCACCATCAAATGACCAGCAGGCTTGCATGCAAGTGTTTAAATCCACTTACTTTGTTTAGTCTGCATTTCTCACCATCAAAAGGCAGCAGATGCATAAATACACTTACTTTGTTTTTGTTTACTCCATGTAGTTCTGAGAGCTGAGGTGCATATTTTGATTTTCTCAGACGCATCAAGGTGAGTTCTCATACTCTCTCTCTCTCTCACACACACACACACACACACACACACACACACACACACACACACACACACACACACACACACACACACACACACACACACACACACACACACACACACACACACAAATATGCTATTATACTCCATATAACTCCATGTAAAAGCCAGAAACTAAGCTTTTTTTTTTGCACAGGCCTATCTAAAGGGTTAATGGTGCCACCTGGTTATCAACAGTAAAAATTACAAATTTTACCTCTTCCCAACAAGGAAAACCACCAACAATCAAAAATGCATGATTATATGGTGTCATGGCTTTGCAATCAAAAAATGTGGTTATAATGGAAGTCAATGGGGCAAAAACAGCCACGGACAGTAAATGAGGGAGAAAAAGTTAAAATCTGATGCTACACAAAAACTAACAATGCATCAAAACCAATGTTGTTTCTAATGTTTGACATGTACAAGACTGTGATAAAAGGTTAAAAAAAAAACAGTCCACATTCACATTTTATATTGAAAATAAGTCATTTTGTGTGTTTTTTTTCCAAAATCCGTGACATCATTTATGAATTTGGCAATTAAAGAGTTAAAAACCTGATTTTTTAAAAAACATTTAGTAGTTTTGAGCAGGACTGAGGTTGATTAATAGATTTATGCAAAACAAATAGAAAAAAATATTTATCTGATACAATTTTACAACAGTTTAAAGTAGTGGCTGTTTTCAGCCACGAACATAACGAAAGGGTAGTGAATTTGAACAATGCACAAGGGTTAAATGACTATCTCAACTGTTAAATAACATCTTGGAGATTAAAATAATATCAGATTTGTCTTATTTTAAATAAACACAAAAAATAGAGATGAAAAATTAACTTAAGTAAGAAATTTACTTTTGCTATGGTTTAATAAATGTCTATAGAATTCCCCCCCAAAATTTTTTTTCTATATAGGAAGTATTTAAAACAAGCGTGTTACAACTAGCCCCGCGTTAGGTTGTGCCCCGCACTCCCCTTGGCTACTATTCCATTGTTAGCTTGTTAACAAACAAAGTGTAGACACGATGTGAGTAAGATATTTATTGTTCATTGCTGGCAACTTCATTGATGATAACGGAACTTTGTGTGTAACTGATAAAGCGACAGCATGTTATTGATAGTAAAGGGAGCGAGCGGTCTAGGCTTTCAGGCTGTTTTAATGCTGAGGACCGACAGACAGTTTCAGCTGCAATGTTTTGGAAGTGACAGATTAATGCTGGATTCATATTAATGCTGGATTCACTCTGCACGGGACAGAAATTTGATATGTTAGAATAGTAAGTAACGCGTTAAAGCAATATAAAGGCAGACTAATAGATTAATAGAAAAAATATTAACTATAATATTAAAAATGAAGTAGGCTACCTTATTGAAATTTGAACTGGACACCCCTGACATGCGATTGGCCACCCCGGGTGCCACCCCAACATTTTATTTGCTACTGGCAGTTGCTGATGCTGATAAAAAAAAATAAGAAAAAAATTACGTTCGCCGGCAGCGAGATACCGAACTTCACCGAATAAGAAAACATCATATTTGAAGCAAGTTTTTAAGGTTTAGCATCAGGGTGGTTTGCTCCGAATAGCCTACATTCGGCCTAATACACGCATATACAGTAGCCTACACTGTAAAAATAAAAGGTGCCTGGAGGAACCTTTTGGGGTTCTTCACTTTGCCACACCGGCGGAACCGTCTGTAGATCCTCTAGGCACCCTTTAAAAAGGGGTGGTTCTCTGAAGAACCACACAAGTTTCCTGAGGAACTCTTATGGGCACTGTGTGGAACCACTTTGGGTGCCTCCAGGAACCAAATTTTCATTTTTTTTAAAATATTTAATTTCATGTTGTAACTATGGTTACCTTTGACTTCTATTATAATAAACAAATTGAACCAAATACAAAATAAATGTTTATTACATATTTTATATTCATTTTTATACATACACTTCCATACACATGGGAAAAAAAAGCTAACTATAGATTAATATCAATGAATACACAAAAAAAATAGTATAATACATAAGCAACATGAATAATCAACCAAGTATATGCAATAGGCTATACAAGAAAAGACATTTCAACAAAATGCATGGAAACATGGATCCTAACCTTTATCTCTATACAGAAATCTCTGATGGTTAGTTATTCAGCTATTTTGAATCATAAAGTGTTGAAGTCTGGGATGCCGTTAGACTGGAGACTGCAATGTACACTATGCCTTTTGAAAAGCTTAAATGTGTGACTTGAATCAACAGTGTTCATAAATGGTTGTTGAGTATTCTCATGAACAGGGCCGTGCAGAGACCTCTGGAGGGGCAGGTGCTCAAAGTATAAAAGGGGGCACATGGCAAAGCTTTAAATAGGGCTGTGCTCAAAATATCAATACAGCAATATATCAATATGGATGATTCTGTATCGATACGGCAGCAAATGCATTGATGCAGTTTTGAAAAAGAAACAGAACAGAAAAGACAAATTTTAAGTTTAAAAGTTAAAAAAATAAAATAATTATGTGTACATATTAATAACTCTGGGATTAGAAACTGAAGTATCTTAAGTTGCCCCAACCTGATGGCTTTTCCTTCTCTGTTATAGCCTACAGAATAATAAAGAACAGCTGTTATAGTAAACTGTGTAGGACAAAATCAACGTGGCCCATGTTTCGTTCAGTATAGTATAGTTTTATTTAATGCCATGTCAGCATCTGTGGCTATTTTCATGGCATAAACTGATTTACAAAAATACAAGAGTTACATTTATACAATGAAAATAAAACAAAGCAAACAGAAAAAAAATACAGCAATTAATACTTTACAAGATTTTTAACATTAATGTGATTCCTGTTTCTGGTAAATTCTTACTAAAGTCCTTAAGTGAGTTTGCTGCCTTTGCTGTTGTTACTGCTGCTGCTGATGATGATGATGATGATGATGATGATGCTGATGATGATGATGATGATGATAATGCTGGAGCTGATCTGAGACTGTAGACATTAAAACAAACATATAGGAGATATATTAGCTGATTAAACAATTGTTATGTGACCATGACAAGATGTAAAGATAGCTGACAGTGTTTGGAACTGGCTCACTAGCTCACTGACCTGCTGTAAAGCTGCAGATTCTGCCCAGGCTGCTAGGGGAGATGTTCACAGAGGCTACTGCACACAAAACATAAGATACTGGTAAGCCTTACCAGTGTTGTGATCATTTTTAAGGCACTCTACGTTTTTTAAATAAATATTGTAATAATAATAATAGTTTAAAGTATTGTTGTGTTTCTATACCGTCCATCTACAACATTCCCAATAACCTATTACAATCAAAGATTGCCCTTACCTGCCGGTTAAAGATGCTATAAATGGCTTCAGGGTCCTCGGCGGTGTCCGATCCAGTTCAGTCCGGGGTCCGTTTCACGGGGATTTTGCTTAGTATTAATATCTAAACTATAACAAAGTAAAGATATCTCTAGGAAAAAAATCACTCTGAGACTTATTTTAAAAGGTTTTCGAATCACCAAAAATTGGTTTCGTTTTACTTAGAAAAGTTTCAGAACAATACGAAGACAATAAATTCAAAAAGGAAAAAATAACAGAAATGCGTATAGGTCTTCACCTCGAAGTGCGGCCCCGAACAACAGGAAACAAAACCTTTTATGTGGTTTGATTGGGGCCGTCTTTAAGCGTTTTAGGGCTGTTTAGGGCCCTTACAATACTAAGTAATCTTTTATGCTGTTTCTCCATCTGCCTGAGAATTCTGATAATTTGTTGGCTTTGATATGTCAGCTTGTTCTGTGGTTGTTGGGTCCTTCTTCTTCCTCTTCTCCGTTTTCTTAGCTTTATGAAGTTCTCTGGCGTGTTCTTTCTGGAGTCGTGCAACTAAAAGATCGTCCATAGATATTTCAATTTTGTCAGTTACTTTTGAGACACTGTCAGTTCCTTTTGAAACATGTAAATCATTTAGGAGAGGTTCCAATTTAAGGGATTTATCAGAAGATTTCACATTAGAATCTAGCAACAGTATAAATAACATAAAAAGACCAGACCCCTCGACACCCGTGACACTTTTCTCCCTAAACAGCAAGCTAACGTTACTTCTACTTAAAATGTCTTATATTCAAATGCAAATGATGCAAAGGATGTTCCATTCAGACCTTAACATTAAGTATTTTACTGTTATGTGTCAACAAGATTCAACAAAACATTTTCACCTGGCTAGACCCAATGTTTAGACCTGTTGTGGTATTTATGCAAATTAGCACATACGTAATTAGATTATGCACCATTTGTCCATGTTAACAAACAATTAAAAAAAACTTGTAATACATTTTTTGTTTGTCTTGATGTAAGTAATCAACTCAGTAATTTTCATGGTGATATCTAAAAGGTCTGAAACAGGGAGAGACTGGTTGAGACTTCAGGGCTGTGTTGTCATCATGTCCAGGCACAGGTCCTTCATCGGATCTGGATACGGCCTGGATGCGGCGGACTGCAGTAAACCTCGGGATAAACAGAGAGACTAATATTAGCGTAGACGCCATTCTTCTTATGATGTAACGAGTACATCAGGATTTATGGGAAGTGTTCCTGGGTTCTGGCTGACCTAAACTATGCAGCCTAACATTGAATTATAGAAGTCTATAATGTGTTATGTGTATGCTAGGTCAAAGAGATGTGTTTTTAGTCTAGCTTTGAACTGACAGAGTGTGTCTGCTTCCCGGACAATGTGAGGAAGACTGTTCCAAAGTTTTGGTGCTAAATAGGAAAAGGATCTACCGCCAGCAGTCGATTTTGATATTCTAGGTATTATCAACTGGCCAGAATTTTGAGATCGCAATAGACATGAAGGACTATAATGCGTTAAGAGCTCGCTCAAGTACTGCGGAGATAAACCATTTAGTGCTTTGTAAGTAATCAATATTTAAAAATATATACAATGTTTAATAGGGAGCCAATGCAGTGTTGACAGAACAGGGCTAATATGGTCATACTTCCTGGTTCTGGTAAGAACTCGAGCTGCTGCGTTTTGGACCAGCTGTAGTTTGACTATTAAGCTTTACAGCAGGTCAGTGAGCTAGTGAGCCAGTTCCAAACACTGTCAGCAATCTTTAGCTAAATAGCTAAAACGTCCTTCTTGCAAAGGAACGATTCGAGCGGCGTCTTCTGCTCTCGTTTTAGATAAAAAGCCAAGTCTAACTCGTTCATTGTAGCAGCCAAAGCCGTTTCAAACAACTGGTGTTCATCCATAGGCATCTTGCAATGTTTACTAATGACTTGGACGTCACAGCGCTGTCGTCATCTCGCCTCTGGCCCGCCTATATCAGATAACCCGATGTGATTGGTGCAGCTCAGATCGAGGGGCATATTTAATGAGCATCATTACTCGACACCAGAGTAACTCGCTGAGCAAATTCAACTTGTGCTCTCACGAGAACTCTGGATTACCAGGGTAATTAATAGGTGCACATAAATTCCTTTTTTAACATTTAAACTTAAAAATGGTCTTTTCTGTTCTGTTTTCTTTTTCAAAACTGCATCAATGCATTTGCTGCCGTTTCGATACAGAATTATCCGTATTGATATATTGATATATTGCTGTATTGATATTTTGAGCTCAGCCCTTTTTAAAGCCTTGTTCTATGTGCCCCCTTTTATACTTTGAGCACCCGCCCCTCCAGAGGTCTCTGCACGGCCGTTAACCTCTGTGATTTCAGAGGCACGCTCTCAGCTGGCCAAAAATACACAGCAAATTGCTGTGTGATATTTTGATAGGGAAAGTTTAGTAGCCTGTATTTATATGCTGTTGATCGCTGTAGAGAGTCAGAGTGAATGAACTCACATGACCAGAGTGAGCAATAACTCTCTCTCAACAGGAAAATAATATCCTTTATATTTACTAATCCATAACCAGCCACAGGAAAACAGGTTTTTGTATTTTGTGTATTTAAATTGCCAGTTAAGTTGAAAACCCGCCACAGGGTGTCTGGTAGTCATTTCAACTAATTTCTTCAATTACAATAAAGCACAGAGAACACAAAGACAAAGATCCATTCATGATAATATTGCTGCTGAATCTACAGAGCCACGACAGAAATTGAACATGATGAAATAAAATGAATTCCATTGCATTGTCTTCACTGGCTGAACGCAAAAAGAAATCCAAATATAACTCTGTAGGAAACATTGCAACATTATTCAGACAAAATTATCAAAACAATTTTTTTGAAATATCTGCAAAATGTGTAAATCACAAAATACAAAAACCTGTTTTCCTGTGGCTGGTTATGGATTAGTAAATATAAAGGATATTATTTTCCTGTTGAGAGAGAGTTATTGCTCACCTCTGGTCTGTGTGTCGTCAGCGCGAGTTCATTCACTCTGACTCTCTACAGCGATCATCAGTGTATAAATACAGGCTACTAAACTTTCCCTTTCAAAATGTGACACAGCAATTTGCTGTATATTTGGCCAGCTGAGAGCGTGCCTCTGAAATCACAGAGGATGGCTGTGCAGAGACCTCTGGAGGGGCGGGTGCTCAAAGTATAAAAGGGGGCACATAGAACAAGGCTTAAATTGTCCCAACCTGATGGCTTTTTCAATGAGTTCATTCACACACTTTCTGCATGTCCGATAATTGGGAATAACCCGTTTATTCGTCACCACATCAACTCAGATAATAAAGCAGTTGTCCTTAATTAGGGTGTATAAGTGGATGTGTTTTTTCTATAAAAACAGAAAATGTAGGCAAGTGTAAACCTTTTGTTCTCTGGACAATCGATTTTCCAGATGTTCCAAACAGTCAGAAGGATGCTTCATCAGATACAATAACTTTGCACCAGTCTTCTGCTGTCCAATTCTTGTACTTTCTGCAGAATTTCAGTCAATCTTTAATGTTTTTATTGGAGAGAAGTGGCTTCTTTGCTGCCCTTCTTGACACCAGGTCGTTGTCCAAAAGTCTTGGCCTCGCTGTGTGTGCAGATGCTCTCACACATGACCTGCTTCTAATATTGAGCAGTTCTGCACTGACTGGTGGAGACACGATTCCCTTGCTGATTCTTCAGGAGGAGAAGTTCCTGGTACAACCTGGTTATTAACATGCCTAAGACTTTTGCACAGTACTGTATGACAAAATCTAATTGACAAAACCTTTACTTATATAGTAAATAAGGTTTATAAGGCTTCTGTGGAAGCTTTCATACAGACTCGCCTTGCCTCCCTCACGGCACAAAATATCAAAGTTCTTGCAAGAATTATGGTTTCCCTTCCCTGGAAATATATATATATATGTCACTGGAAAAAAATTGTCAGCGGTGCTCTGTCTGGACTTGTTACACGCACACGCATTACGTTTTTTACAACTTCAGAATAACTCAACCGCAGACTTTGACAATTGAAATGCACCAATCACAGATGAAATATACATAAATGACATCAATATAAACAACTAAGCATAAAGATAATATCCTATATACAGTGCAACATCGTTCCAAACACGTGACAACTCCTATAATTAACCTTGACGAGCTAATGCTCGAGCTAAATATTAAACAGGTCTAGTATTGCACATATGATTGCTAGAGATCAAATATAATACTTACTTTGCATTGAAGCACAACACCCATGAAATTAACAAACTATATGTTATTTACAACGGCCAAGTTCAGCGTTAGAATCAGCTAAGATGATGCCAGAAGTATTGTTGTTGGTTTATCTATTCCTAATGAAACTTATTGCAAGCAAACATTTTCTGATAAATTCTGACATTTCTGCTCAACTTTCAGTAAATCGTCTATATGTACTATTTAATCTCTAGCACTTTCTTATTAGTCCTAGTTGTTTAAGTTTCACTCTTGATGCAAATTTCTGTAATTTATTTTTCTATTGCAGAATGAAAACCATGAATGCTGTAAATGCAGTGCAACTGTTCACTCTGGTTTGGACTTTTACTGCTGTCTGTCAAGCTGATGGTAAGAGAATAAACTTTCCCCTAGAATGAGTGAGAATTTTGAGGAGGGAATAAATATAAAGATAGAGGGGAAAAAAAGGTCAAATTTGATAAAATCACAAGTGGCTCTTTAAACCTTTTGAAGTTTATCCAGTTCCGTCCAAGAGTTTGAACAATTTCCTTTTGAATGATTAACACAATAGAGGGAAATCCATTAGAGTCAGGGAGCAGTGCAGTTTATGTGTTTACACACACACTCTTTTACATAAAATAATGTGTTCACACAGATAAGCACAAAATCACAGTCAAGACTACATGATCTTGTGTTTCTCTACTGACTCTATCTGATGCACATGATTAAAAGAAATAGTCAGGATGTTGCATGCAGAGACTGTAGTGTATAAATTACTATTAAATATATACTGTAAGCTATAATTCATAATACATAATAAAATGTGAATCTCCCATTACTAGAGATTAAATCTTATTAAAAATCGAATATACTAAAACACATAATTCAGTGGTTTTATTATGAATAGGTTCATAGATAAATGTTCATTAAATGACTGATTTAAACACAAACACAAGAAGTCTGGGCTGGGTTTCCCGAAACTTTCTTAACGCTACGTCGTTCTTAAAGGGATACTTCACCTCTGGAAAGATGAATGTGTATTTAAAATAGGTCATTTATGTAGAAGAAATGTGAAATTATTTTTGAGTTTGGAGCTTTCTAGACTGAGAAAAGCCAGAAAATGTATTTTTGGCTTATGTGGATGAAAGACAACAACTCCCAGAATGCACTTGCTTCGCTGTCCTAGGAGGCCACTCCCAAGCCACGCCTACCGGTTAGAGAGCGCAGTTGAAAACAACAAGGCTAGGCTACTAGTGAGACTTTGTGACGAGTTTGCCTGGGATTTCGAGATCGCCCAAAATGTCCGGGATTCTGCTTTTGCGTTCTACAGTCGCCATTCATTATGTTTACTGTGGCGAGCAGGACGAGGCTGAGGGGCGCGGGAGAACGATGAGAGGACGGTGGCGTGATTACCGATGAGCGCGTCGCGCTGCAGTCAAAGACGCACCGGTCTCGTATCTCTCACGGAGGAGCGGGAATTTTCTTAGCAATGTTAAAACGCACATCAACCGATCACTTGTTTAGCGTTCATGTAAACACTAATCAGATTCACCAATCGGAATGAATTCAGTTAGATTGTGAGTGAGATCCCTCTATGGGCGGGTTGAAAAAATGCGGGACAGCCCCTCCTACTGGCTGTAGTCTTTAGCCTCTGGCCAAAAAATCCCAGACAAAAAGTTTCCAGACAAAAAATACATAAATCTCTCCTCTCAGGGGGACATGAGGGTAGAAAGCACGGTAATTCGAAAATACTACAGGTTTTCTACTAATACAAAGCTTAATGCTAAATCCTGAATTATCCCTTTAAGTTACACCTTAAGCTGTACCTTATCGTTAATACGTGTTTCCCAAAACGTTCTTAGTTAAGTATACCTTCTGTAAGTCATACGTTCAGAAGGTTGGTCTGGAGGACCACTCTTAGCTTTATCACTGTATACGAATATAATTCTGAAGTTTTAATACACCCAGACAGTGTTCAGTTAGGCTAATTCAAGTGTTTTCATGCAAAGAAGAAAACTGTCATTACACTGATTATCCAAAGGTACATCAGCTGGCAATCCATTAAAGGCTTAAATGAGTCGTATGTAAGATTGTGGCCAAAACTGGTACTGCAATCACTTTCAAATTACTGTAGAGCGGTCTATCCCCTCCCCCCTGACTGGAGGTTGCCAGATAGGCTGCAGGATCCAGCAGGAACGTAGGCTGCTACGTAGCTGTGGTAACTAGAGCTGAGCTGGCAACCCAGATGCCGAAACACTACTGACTTCGTGATTGGTAGATAGGTGGAGGGTGGCGCTTCAGGCCAAAACACAACATGACAACATCAACATCAGTTGAGGGCTGCAACTTCACTTTTTAAATGACAATATCCTGGCCGGACTACTGTTGTCAGTTATATAAGTATTTGAAATGAACATGATTTCTTAATTGGTTGGCCATCAACCATGGACACATCTAAACTATGTGTGTGTAGAAACCATTCAACTGGAGAATGGTGGACTTCGGCCTTGTACACCAATGCAGGTTGCGTCGTCTAGCGAGTGATGCGGTTCCGAGGACTTTTCTATCGCTTCAGAGGTGTGTGTGTGTCTGAAATGTAACCCTGACCGTTTTACATGCCTTTTGTTAAATAATCACTCGTTATTAAAATTTAGATATTTGTCAATGTCCATCTTTATTATGTGGGTTTAGGAGGCGCGTAGATCTAGGCTATGTACGGAACGTTTTTTTTTTTTAAGCGGATTTTTTTTTATTTTCAAATATATGCATTTATAGTGTGTATTATATAAACAAATATATATTTTAGAATGACATAATTATACATATACATGTACATTTATATGTTTTAAATACAATTATAATTACTGTAGGCTAATAATGTAGCAGGGCATTCAGTATGCATGGGCCACTGGCGATGACAGTTTCCCCCCCTCCCTCTCCCTTGCCGTGCCACACCACCCACTCTCCTCCCTTCTTCTCACAGCCACCACGCCCAATTAAGTTGCATTTTTGCAAAAAGATTGTGAGCTAGACTTGAGCTGAAAGAGGGGGGTTTCATGACCCTTTAATAGTCTATTTAAAGGGAATGATTGTGGTGGGGAGTTTGCTCAAACTATGACAGCGATACAGAGAATAGTTGTTCTAAAAGACGGCGTGTCCGCGAAGCGTTTCAAAGGCCAGTGAAAGCAAACTGTCCGTCAAGTCCTATTCGGACGCTAATTGTTTCTCATGGGCTCGTACGGTATTTTAAACATTTACAGGGGTAAGTCTGTGATTTTATTGCTGTATGAATCCATAATGTCAGTGTTTTTTCTCACCCAACCCACGTAAAAATCCCTGGCCAAATTACCTACTGTTTTTGACAAACAGGTCGTGTGGGAATTTAATTGCCGTCTGAATCAACATCTCTGTGTTTACAAAATTCAAAAATTCACTGTTTAAATCCTTGTTGATCACTGCCGAGCACCTTATGTAAGATGTACACTTTTATTATTGAAATGCTGGAAAGTATTTACAGGAACAATATTTCATCGCAGCTCCACCTCAGTGAACAAAAATGGGAAAGAGAAGAAAGCACGTAAACATTTGAAATGGTTATTTTGACAGCAATATATGATACAATTTTAAAATATGTAGGCTATGCTATTATAGTTTGAATTATTTTTTATAATATCCCATGAGTCTTAATAAATGCAATTTCAGCTATTTCTGAAGTGCTTCTTTTATAAAGAACACCGCTTTCTCACATAATGCAGATAAACAGCCCTTGCGCGAGAGAATAATCGATTCTCGAGTCATCGATATCAACCAATTCAGCAGCATCGCCACGGACAGCACCGGGTAACGTCGCACGTAAGAAGGAATATCTTAAGCAGCTTTCTAAGGTATGGTTCGGGGAACACGCCTAGAATTGGTATACCTTTAGTTAAGTTAAGCCTTAAGAGTCTTCGTAGCGCGCTAAGAGACAACGTTATCGTGAAACGCAGCCCTGATATGTTAAAAGTTTACTGCGATGTAACAAAAACCATATCTTCATTATTGTTCAGTTGCTGTATTATATGATATACATTGTTATTTTTCAGATCACATCAGTGTAAGCTGTGAGAATGTGACTGGAACTGTGGGTGAAGAAGTAACTCTCACCTGCAGCGTCTCTCTGAAGAACTCTCTGGAGAACTCTCTGAAGAACTCTGAATGCTGCATTAAATCGTATAAGTTTCAATACCCTGAGAAATATAATTACTCCGACATCTGTAGAGAAGAGTTTCCTCAGGTCCCCTGTGAACAGAGAAACAGCTTCACATGCAGCTTCAGTCCAACTACAGCAATGACGGAAAAATTCAGATTCTTTATCCAAACATATCAAGGATGGAGATCAACTGAATTCACTGTGAACATAACAGGTACCATATAATACTGTTGTTTATAATAATTCAATGAATGTTTGCAAATGTATTTTCAATCTACTAACAGTGGTTTAAAATCTGTTAACAGAGACCAGTAAACCTGAAGCTCCTGGTAAGAAATATATAACATTGATTATTGAGTTACTTATAGAACACAGAAAACTGATGTTTAGTTTCTTGTCAGAATATTTATCATTTTAAAAATCTCCTGTGAATAAATTATTTTATAGTTTAAGGTCTAAGAAGGAAACGTATGTATGATCACGGTCTCCAAACAGATGCATCTCTCTAGATATTTGATTTTAGAGATGTTTAGATCTGGTCTGTCCGTCAAGAAATCAGTTTGATCAGATTCTCAGCTGCAGAAATGTTTTGTGAAGTTTGTGTGAAGAATCTGACTGATGTTTGATAGGCTGAAGTTGACTTTATGATTTAAAAACGATTATTTTAATTGCACCTTCTAAAAGCACAGCGGGATATACTAACAACAGTGGCGGGTTCAGTAACAGAGCAGAGTCCTGGATCAGAGGAGAGTTCTGGAACAGAAAATGGTTTTGGATCTAAGAACACTGTCATCGCTGCAGTTACAGGCTGTTTCATCTTCATCATCATCATCATCATCATAATGACAATCATTTACAAAAAGAAACCAAACTACAGCCAATCTTATGGATTCCAGAGGATGTTTCTGTGCCATAAACATGATGATAACAACAGCAATTTCCAAGAGCAAAATCCAGAATCTTTCTAATGTCACTGACTCAGCAGTACGAAAACATTTAGTTTTGTTTGACTTTAAATGTGAAGATCAAGAAAGACACAAACTTTATAGGAACTTCATAAACTATATCTACACATACAGTACTATCTGTTTTACCTCAAACTGCTGAACTACAGTGTTGTGTACTCGATACTCGGACTCGCTCTCGGACTCGGTCTCGAGACCATATTTTAATGGTCTCGGTCTTGTCATGGACTTGTGTGCATTTTGACTCGGAATTGACTCGTACTCAAACATATTAGGACTCGGACTTATTCCCGAGTCCACTCGAGTCCCATTCAAAATATTTCATGATTGTTACTGTATGTTAATATTTCTTTAAATTGTTGTTTGATTGAAACGTCCAATGATTGCTGACTTTCTTGTGCGCAACTGCGCATGACTTGAGACTAACGTTCGCGCCGCAAAAATGCAGCAGGAGCCTGGTCAGATGTGATGTGGAGCCTCTAGCTCAACTATGTATTGAAAATGTCTGCCTTGTCATCCATAATTCAGTTTGCATATAAGAGCCACACAGAATTTGTGTGCAGTAAGACTCTTAAAAAGAAACATTCAGCAACATGTACATTCTGCGGTGTACATGATTCCATGGTATATTTGATTTACTGTTTGAGTATGGTGCCAATTTTATTGTTACCACCAAATATTTTACATATTCTTGAAGATATCTTTAGGTCTGGTTTTTAGACCCAACCTTAGGTTATCCAACCTCTCTGGTCTTGGTCTCGACTCGACTCGACTCGGACTCGACTCTCTCTGGTCTCGGTCTCGACTCAGACTCGACTCTCTTGGGTCTCGGTCTCGACTCGGACTCAAGTGAGCTGGTCTCGACTACAACACAGCTGAACTATATAAGTCTGGTTGTAGGTTTTAAAACTGAAATGGACACAGCGACCCCATTGGATTCAACGGAGAAAAGAAGTCAATTAGAAGCTCTCACTTCCTGATGGTCGAGCGTACTGCGCAGACTCAAACTGAGCTTGACGACGTAGATGTGACGTGAGCAACCCGTCTGTCTTCTAGTAGCTGTGCCAAGAGAAATCTGAATCATTCCCTTCCGAAACTTGCAGAGATGGAGAGCGTGAGTAGGAGGTGTCCATGAGCTAGGAGCAGGAGCAACTTTTGCTATGTATTCTGATGAATTATTTTGTCATTTTGCCTCCACGTCCCCCCGATTGCCCTCGAGCTTCTCCTCCTGTCCATACGGTAATCTCTCTACTGTGCGACAGAGAGTCGCGTGGTTATGACGCAATCGTTAGCCTATTTTTACAAAAACTGCTTCTACGGGGCCATAACGTAAGATACAAGGAAATGGAGCCTTTTACACATTTTCGTGTTTCTTTAGAAATAAATAATGGACAAATGGAGTCTTTAAACGCCTCAGATGTAAAGTTATTCGCTGTCAAAGTGACGCCAGTCAATGGAATGCTAACAGCAGGTGATGGTCTGCTAATCAATGGCGGCCCCCGGGGAAGCTTCAGTTTTTTCTGAAAGATTACCCCCCTGATTCATCCTGAACCTTCACGGTACAAACGTAACAGTTAGGTGCATACAGTCAGACAACGAATACAATCAGTCTCAGGCGATCTACACTCCAATCCAGAAGGGGGCGAGCGCGGCAATGCAAAACTGTTTGCTAACCGCTACAACAGGAAAAGAGCAGAAGAAGAAGAGACAATATATGCACCAATCCAAAACAAGGGCCCTTTCCCAAATGACTGACTTACGCTTGACTTGACTTGACTTGGCTGCCGTGTGCCCGTTAAGTCCACAAGACCACAGGGTGTCCCATTTGTCATTTTAGGTTTCAGAAGGGTGCTCGCTTGCCTTTGCAGTCGATATGCACCCTCGATGCAAAGCAAGTCGCAGTTGCATTACGTTACGAAAGTGGGGACTCGTAGGGAGACCGTGAGTGTTTAGGGTGTCATTCGGGACAGGGCCAAGAGTTCATATTTCATGCAAGAGTTTGCAAGTCGCCTATATAAGCTGAGTTTTGATACATTTTTGTGACGCGTTCCACTAAATTCACGGAAAGGAAACTGGGATGCCAGAAAGCGTCATCCTGTTTGTCTTCTTTATTTTACAAAAGCACAATGCTTTGTTTTTATTGTGAGTGTACATAAATAAAAATAGACTATTTCGATTATGTCTTACTCTTAACTGTATGACCATAATTTATGCCATGACAGAGTATTTTAAGAGGTTTCTGCTGTTATAATGAGACAAAATCATTTGGCATTGTGCCGATTTGTGTCATAAGTCTCACTACTGTCCAGTTATGAAATATGCGTGTCCTGGAAATGAGAAGTATCAGGTGCCGCTTCACTCGCTGTTTCCTCTTTTTCTCCTTCATGGAAAGAAATCACTTTCCGTGATTTTTTCAAAAACATAATAATGAACTTTGTGCTTCCTTCATTGTTAGTGCATGTTAATGAACTCTCAGACGTAAAGAAAACTTATCCATGCACAAGTTTTATGTAACATTTTTCAATCAATGTTGTACTTTTATAACACAAGAGATGCTTTTCAGTTTTTCAGCTGATTGTGACCAAATACCAAATACTCTTTTGCAAGAGTGCATTCTGTTACTGCTTAAAGTGTTTGATACACTAAAGGAGCTTGTACTGTAATTTGCACTACTGTCTGATAAAAAATAAATGAAAAGAAACCTTGCATTGGGGATTTATTGCTTTTCCTGTTGAACTGTACATTCCTGTTGAATGAACTTTTTGAAGCGTCAAAGTGGTAGTTGCATAGCTGTCAAAGGACGGACAAAAAATCTATCAGATTTCATCAAAAAGATCTTCATTTGTGTTCTGCCATGATACATCGAGCAGACAACCAGTTAAACTCACAGTCTCTTAATTTGTATTCAACAACTGCAGCAGAACAAACTCACTGTTGTCTCTGTGACGGTCTCTTGTATATTGCACGTCCCTGTTGCCCAGAAACCCTGGACCCTGCAGTCAATCACAATCTCCTGTGTACACATATCACATCACATCTCCCCTCTTTAAAGTTCCACTGCCTCCTAAATATTTATTTCTCTGAAACAAAGGAAAAGGCTTCTATAATCATGTATCTAATCACTATTATGTACATAATCTGATCACGTAACAGATATAGAACAATATCAACTGTTTACAACAGCCAATATCTTAAGCATAACATGTTGATAAACAGAACATGTTATAACATTAATTAATTCACATTTTTTCTCTTATACAACAACCTACAGTATGATATAAAACTCTGGTAACACTTTATTTTTCACTTTATGTCTCTTTTGAACAGTCTGTATCTGCATGTCAACTAACTTTTAATAGAGTAATATCTGCTAACTCTTTATTGTGATGCTCCTCTGAAGACTAAAATTTCATCTTTGAATATAATTTCATTATTTAATATTATGTATCTGTATTATTATTCTTTATTACTATTCATAATCAGTTGTATTATCTTATGAAGTTTAAAATGCACGAGTTAGACTATAGATTGCATAGACATGTGTTTAGAGAACATATTTTAGACAGGGTAGCTGGGAGGATCATGTATTCTGTTACAGGTATGTGTAAAATGCAATGTTTACTTAGCAGAGACTTCCAATGATGATGATACTTCAAATGTGTACAGTTGGTTTGATCTTTGCAAGAAAAGGAATGTTTCAACTGATGCAAATGTACCATTTATATACCACTAATATACACTGAGAAATAGTTTCTTTTTTTTTCTTCTTTTTTTTTTCTCCCTTTTTTATTATTTTCAATAAGTGTTATACAAATATTGGCAACACCACACACATGATACAAAACCCAAACCAAGTGTAAAAGACAAAGCGTACAGCATACAATGATTATTTGATATTATAAAAAATATATATAGAGAGAGAAAGCCTGTATCACACATTCAACATGAAACAAATAAGAACAGTAATTGACAAGACACAAAAAAAAAAAAAAAAAAAAATTATATAAATAAATTTGGGGATAGATTACCATGAGGGTGGAGAAGGAAGGTTGTGTGTATGTGTGTGTGTGTGTGTGTGTGTGTGTGTGTGTGTGTGTGTGTGTGTGTGTGTGTGTGTGTGTGTGTGTGTGTGTGTGTGTGTGTGTGTGTGTGTGTGTGTGTGTGTGTGTGTGTGTGTGTGTGTGTGTGTGTGTGTGTGTGTGTGTGTGTGTGTGTGCGTGCGCGTGCTAGAATAAACATTATCGTGCGTATAAGTTTGTGTATGATTGAGTGTTTGTGTTTGAATGTTGAAATCAGCAGGATTGGTATAGTATGAATTGATGTAAGTACTGTGCCCTAGTTATAAGAGGGGATGGGATGGGATGGGATGGGTTGGGTTGGGTTGGGTCAGGCTCAACGGATCTTTCCTCTGACTGCTCCAGCCCTCACCGGGGCTGAGAGGCATATTAATCCTAGGATGTAGGGGGAGTGGGAAACTTAATCCAGAAGCACTCTGTGCCAGAACCCCTCTCCACTTCTGCCCTCCCCTGCCCCCGCCATCAGTTATTGTCCTACTGATGGGCCAGCTCATCTACACACCCCACTATCCCTGTGTTATGTCTTCTAGGGTCTAAATGAAGTCTAAGTGCATTAAAAGAGGTGCGGCGCAGGGGGTAGAACTTATTCAGAACCACCTCAAGCACCACCCATTTCCCTACCTATTGATTGATTGTGTGATTGAATGTGTGATATGAGATGCATTAAAAAGAGGTGGAGGGCAACAGTGCAGGACCTCTCCAGGCCTCCCACACAGCACACCTTAATTCTTGAATAGGAATGTGAATGTTGGCCATCTAGCATGAGGAGCATTAAAAAGTGAGGTGTACAGAGTAGAGCCGGCCCCAGCAGTTGCAGTGGAGGAGGAGGTCCGTGGAGGCGCGGTGAAAGGGGAGACATGTTCTCCCTCAAGATAAGCACCCCCCTCCAGCCCAATACACCCACCCACCCCACCCACCTCACCCCCCTCACAAGGGAGCCAGTCTCAGGCCTTTGGAGGTAAAAGCAGCACAGAGGAAAATTGCAGGTTGGCGGTGAGCCATTCTGGACAGGAGATATAGCGGAGCGTTTTGAGGCTTGTAGTGAAAGGTGAAAGAGTTATCCCCATCCTGCTGATTTGTCCCTAATGTTGTAGATATGTAATGTTATGAGAAATGAGTTCTCTAAGTGGTAAATGGGTATGGCAAACGATAGTAGAGCAGGTTTGCTAAGATTGATGAATGATAAATGAAATCGCGAAAACTGAATCTCGGCCAGCGGAGCTAAGAATTTAGAAATTTGGAAAGTGCTAGCCAAGTGGATGGGGAAGCATTTGAGTTCTTTCCAAGGGGGTTATTTGATATTTCTACTGAGATGTGATCCAAAAGTAGGTTTTTCCAAATAGCGATATGGATTTTGTTTTTTGTTTTCCAATTTATGAAGATGGTTTTCTTGGCGACAGCTAGCGCGACCAGCTGAGTTTTACTGTTCATGTGATTCAGGTTGATTGTGGAGATGTCTCCGAGTAGACATAGAGATGGGGATGCTGGGATGGGGCAGTCAAAGAAGGCGGATAAAATCTTTGTAACCTTTTCCCAGAGTTGTTTTATAGGGGTGCAGTGCCAAAGTGCATGAATATACGTGTCCCTGCAGTTTTGAGTGCAGTGTGGACAGATGTCTGATAGGGGTGGCACGGTACATGAAAAAACATCCGAACCGTTCGGTTCGCTTGTCTCGGTTCGGTGCGTGTGTGCGTCGCGCGGTTCGCACGGTTCGACGCATGCGCAATGTAGCCTTGTGCCCGTGCTACTGCTAATACAATGCTAAATCATAAATCAGACAAATGTAGAATAACATTACAATGTCCAGCAATCGATTTAAATAGTACACTGGGTTTACTTAGACATTTAATGAAATCAACTCCACTAGGCTATATGTTGTTTTTTTCACGTGAATAAATAGGCTACATAGATCGACTGTTCCACGTACCGGTATGTACTTTAATGGTCCAGTGGCAGAACTTGCCAAGCGTGTCAAAGGTTCTGAGTTCTAATCTGCACTCGTATATATTTTTCTTTTTCATCAAAACCGATTATGTTTATCAGCGGTTGTATATCAAGCAGGGACAGATTTGTATGAATTTTGTTTTGTGATTTCATCGGAACGAATAGAGTAGCCTAGAGTCTCCTCAACGGACTGAAGCGCGCGTCTGAGTGAAGAATGTGCGGCCGCTGCGGTGTGTGCGCGAGCCACGAGAACACTGTATCAGCGCCACTGATCGCAACGGCAACGAGCACTTTGATCACTTGATTAAAAAAAACACATTTCAGCGCTAGATTGCTTCTTATTTAACAAACGAACGAAACGAATACTTTGCTAGTTAACTGGAAATGTTTTATTTATTTGTATTGGTACATCCGTGCTGGGACATAATATCAACCCTGGCAAAAAGTGGTGACAAATAACTGTCCGACACAGCCCACGGGAAATGAGAAGCTGCGTTTTGCAAACACACCCCATTTATGAAATAAATAAATTAATAATTAGATAATTCAGCTATATATCATATGCTGAAGTAAATTTTTGGAGTGGTAAAGATTAAAAGAAAAAACAACAACAAGAACCGTACAGAACCGAAAACCGTGACCCTAAAACCGTGATACGAACCGAACCGTGGGTTTTGTGAACCGTGCCACCCCTAATGTCTGAAGTGGAGCCCATATGAAATAATTTCCGTCCAGTGAGGTGAGTCCTGTGGATAGTCTTATATTGTATTAGCTGTAGGTTAGTATTTTTGGTCATGAGAAAAGTATTTTTGCAGACTTGAGTCCAGAAATCGGCATCAGTGTGAATAGATAAATCCGTTTCCCATTTAGCAGTAGGGAGACTTATGATAATGTCTGTTTGTATCACTATTTTGTAGATTTGGGATAATAGTTTTTTTGAGGATGGAATATTAATTAGTTGTGAGATAAGCGGGGCGAGTTCTAAATTGACCATTGGGGTGTTAGTGGTTGGTTTAATTGATGATTTAATTGATGATTTAATCTGTAGGTATTGTAGGAATTGTTTGTCGGTGATGCCAAATTTCTGGACCAAGTCCTCAAATGTAGAGAAATTGCCATTAACGAAAATATGTTGCAGATGAGTAATACCTTTATCTTTCCAGGAATTGAAATTGAGTGTTTTATTATTGCAAGTGAAATCAGGGTTATTCCAAATTGGGGTGAGTTTCAGATGTGAAAGCTTTGTGTTAGTAATATTGTGGAATTTCCACCAGGCTGTCAGACTTGAGCTAATTGTGGGCGCTTTGAAACAGGAGTGTTTTTTAATTGTCTGGGTAAAAAAAAGGCAGGTCTGAGATCTGAAAGTTATCACACATATTTTGTTCCAAGTCTAGCCAGGTGATATCGGATTGGTTAGGGTGAGTCCATCTGTATACATATTGCAGATGATTTGCCAAACAGAATAAAACAAAATTTGGTGCTTCTAATCCTCCTAGGCTCTTTGGTTTCTGAAGGGTGGATCATTTTATTCTTGGAGTCTTATTTTTCCAATAGAATTTTGTAATTGCTGAGTCTAGGGATTTAAACCAGGCGGTGGTTGGTTGTATTGGGGTCATTGAAAGTAGATAGTTTACTTTGGGTAATATTGTCATTTTGATTGTGGCTATCCTGCCCATGATGGAAAGTGGTAGGTTTGCCCAGCAATGGAGGTCTTCCTGAATTGATTTTAGAAGTGGGGTGAAATTTAATGTAAATAGATCTGACAGCCTGGTGGAAACTTTTAAACCCAAGTAGGTGATATGATCCGTGCATAGGGGTATAGGTAATGTGATGGCTGCTGCATCCCACCTTTTGGATTGTAATGGGAGAACAGATGATTTATCCCAGTTAATCGAGTATTCTGATATGTTGGCAAATGAGTGTATGATTTTGATTGTTTCTTGTATTGCAATTAGAGGGTTCTCCAAGAATAGTAGTATGTCATCTGCATAGAGGCTAATTTTATGATGCATATTTTTAGTCCTGATGCCTGTAATGAGTGTATCTTGGCGTATGGCGGCTGCTAGAGGTTCAATAAAAATAGTGAACAGTTGAGGTGATAGTGGGCATCCTTGTCTAGTCCCCCTGTGCAATGTAAAGTTTTGTGAGGATAGTCCATTTGTGGTGATAGTGGCTGTCGGTGAAGTGTATAATAGTTTAACCCATTTAATAAATGATTCCCCAAAACCAAACCGCTCTAATGTAGAAAACAAGAATTTCCAATTTACTCTGTCAAAAGCCTTCTCGGCATCTAATGTGACAATGACTGTGTTATTTTCTTGAATTGTACATTGATGCATAATATTGAACATTCTGCGTGTATTGTTTGCGGCTAGTCTGCCTTTAACAAAACCTGTTTGATCGGGATGGATTATGGATGGAATAACCTTTTCTAATCTAATTGCTAGAGCCTTTGCCATGATTTTGGTGTCTACATTAATTAATGAAATTGGTCTATAACTCGATGGTAGAGTCGAATCCTTATTGGGTTTGAGTAAAAGCGAAACTGATGCTGTGTTAGACGTTGCCGGAAGCCTAGAGTTTTGTTTTGATTCGGTTATCATTCGGATGAAGAGTGGGGCCAAAATTGTCCAAAAGTGTTTATAGAACTCAGCAGGGAAGCCATCTGGACCAGGTGCTTTGTTGTTTGGCATTGAAATAAGTGCGGCCTGAAATTCAGCTTGAGATATTGGAGTTTCTAACTTATTTTTTTGGTCCTCGTTAATTTTAGGTAAATTAATGTTTTTGAGAAAGTGGTTAATTTCTTTATTGTCTGGATCTTTTTCTGATGAGTAGAGCTGGTTAGATAAAAGTAAACTGCGTCATAGCCTCGACGCGACGCGACGCGTTTATCGATAGATAAACTGATAAAAGATTTGATTGAATTCAGTTGGTGAGTGGGTAAGCTTCCCTGCTGAGTCCTGTATTGCTGTTATCATAGTTTTTTCTTTGTTTCTTTTTATTTGATTTGCCAAGTATTTACCAGATTTATTGCTATGATAAAATTGTTCCTGTCTTAACCTGTGTATTAGAAATTGAGTTTGTTTGTTAATTATTTCATTGAGTTCTGATTTATATAACTCTAATTTATTCTTGGTTTCGACTGTTGGTTTAGTCATGTTAATATTTTCAAGATGTTTAATTTTTTGTTCTAAATGTGTTTCTTTTTCCTGTTCTATTTTTTTTTTTGTGGACTGAGAATGATATAATAATTCCTCTAAGTACTGTTTTTCCTGTTTCCCATAAAAGAGAGGGTGATAACTCAGAAGAATCATTAGTTTCTAGAAAGAATGCCCACTCTTTCTTGATGAGGGCGTCAAATTGTGAATCTTGGAGGAGAGAGGTGTTAAAACGCCATCTAGGTGTTGTTTTGTGTGTACGAGTCATTGTCCAATTAATTGTGACAGGGGCGTGGTCGCTAATGATAATTGGATGAATTGATGACTGAGATATATCAGAAATCATGGAGTTACTTGTGAGAAAAAAATCCAGGCGGGAATATGAGTGATGGACTGGAGAAAAGAATGAGTATTCTCTACTGCTTGGGTGTTGTAAGTGCCAGCTGTCAGCAAGACCATAATCAGTCATGAATTGTTTTATAGTTGATGTGGATTGCCATATTGGTTTATTTTTTGAGTTACCAGAACGGTCTATTGAAGGGTCAAGGACTGTATTGAAATCTCCTGCAATTATTACTGGGCAATTAGTCAGATCTGATATGGCAGAGAAAAAAGACTGGAAAAACGTTGGATCGTCTGAGTTTGGACCGTATATATTTCCAATTGTGATTGGTTTATTATCTATTGAGATATTGATGATAATATAACGCCCTTCATTGTCAGCGATTGTAGTATTATGAATAAATGAAATCTTTTTATGAATCAGTATGCAGACTCCTCTTTGTTTTGTATTATAATTTGCAGAAAATACCTGATTATATTGAGATGATTTGATTCTGTTACAATCTGATTTTGCCAAATGAGTTTCTTGAAGGAGACAAATGTCTGCCTGTAATTTATTTAAATGGTCAAACACTTTGGCCCTCTTTGCCTGAGACCCAATACCACGAATATTCCATGTTAGGAAAGACAGTTTGGACATGCTTTAACTGTAATAGTTTCTGTCTTATTGAATGTAATGTACAGATAAGCATGAATGGATGAGAGTGTATGAAATGTTATTAATAAGTGATTGTGAATGCATAGAAGCATGAGTTATCTGTATTGTGAAAGCAAAGGTTAGTGTGAGAAAGAATGGGGAACAAGGGTGGGATATGGGTGGTGGTGGGTGGAGGGTGTATAGGCCAGGGTAGACACAGTGATTAACATTGACAATAGTACCCCTATCATTAATAATGACAGCATGGTAGCTAAAGTTGGGTACTGACAGTAATAAAATAATACAAAAAAATAATATAAATAACAATAACAACGGAGACAGAGACACCAACATAGACATTAATAATGACAGTATAGTAGCTAAAGTTACTAGAGGGAAACTGTAGTTACAAGACCTGAGCTAATGTTTCAATGCGTTATCATATAGATATAGGTATGATGGAGACAAGAGCGAGATAGATAGAGAGAAGAGAGAGAGTATGACAGTGAAGAGAAATGGATGTTGCATATTTACCAGTGTAAGAATTAGAACAGCCAGGGGGTAATGATCTTGTCCCGATACAGCTGATTGTTTATGTAAAGTTTATCGACAACTATAACTGCTTTCTTACCTTCTTCTTTCATTTGTTTGCGAATGGGAAATAACTGCTTGCGGCGTTGTAGTATTTCTTTGGGGTATTGATCGTTGAATCCGAAGTCCGTGCCTTTGAGATGTTTGCCTTGACGTTGAACCAGTTCTTTTTGTTTGAAGTGTTCGAATTTTGCAACGATGGGTCTGGGACGATCATTTCGGTTGTTTCTGGATTGAATGCGGTGTACCCGGTGAAAGCTAATGGATTTCACCGTTTCTGCTGGGAGCTTGAGCTGTTCGGACATGAATGCTCGTATTGTTGCTTCGGGGTTTTCGTGAATTGGTTCCGGTATGCTTGAGAAAATAAGATTGTCTCTCATACTGCGTGTTTGAAGGTCTAAGCTTTTACATTTTTCAAATCAACAGTATTAGTGGAGAGTTGTATAGTAAGTGACTGAACGGATACTGTTAGTGATTTGTTTTCTTGTTTGAGAGTGTCTATTTGTTCTTGACTGAATTCGAGGCTATGACGCAGAGCTTGGATCTCCTTGTGTAATACTTCGATGAGTGACAGTCTGGCTTCGAAGCCGGTGAGTTGGGTCTGAATGGAGAGTAATATTTCTTTGTTTTCGGTACAGCATTTAGGTGTTGGAGATTCCGAGATAGATCGTTCATTGCGAGCTCTTTTTAGGAGTGTTCTTGGTAACGTTACCAGTAGCGGCTCGGTGTGGCATGTTTTTTTCGTGATGTGGGCTGATAGAGTCCTCAAGATCTTCCAATGTGGAGTATTTGTTGTAATGTGAGTCGATAAAATCCTTGAGGTCTTCCAGTGTGGCGAGGGGTATAATAAAATACAGTTTTATTATAAATCCAGTTGCGGAATGTAACTGTTGATAGTTTGTTCAGCGTCTAGTGGTCTGCCATCTTCCGCACAGTGTCTCGAACTACGCGCGTGCGTTACTCTGACGTCATGTTCCTCTGACGTCCCATTACTGTCTCAGAAATAGTTTCTTAATGTGGAAGGTAGATTGTATCATGTGTAAGCATTAGCATATACGTTCCATCTTTAAAGGAACACTCCACCGTTTTTTGAAATAGGGCTTATTCACCTTCTTTCCTACATTTAGATAGGTGGGCAAATGCATTTTTGTCTCAGTGCATGCATTGTTTTAGTTTGACAGGGTTGGCGCTAGCTTAGCTTAGCATAATGAATGGAATCCTTTGTTGCCAGCTAGCATGTCCTGAGTAAAAGTGATATATAAAAAAAAAAAAAAACACCTAATTACTTCTTGTGGCCTGCGTATTCATAACAAGTACAAATAGCGATGCAGATTAACACTAGGCGATTTCCTATGCAGATTTTGACTTGGGACTATATTAGGGGGAAGCACAGGCGAAGCACTGCTACTTGGGCGCAGAGATATCACGCCCAAGTAGCAGTGCTTCGCCTGTGCTTCCCCCTAATATAGTCCTTAATATATAAGTCAATATCTGCCTAGGAAATCGCCTAGTGTTAATCTGCATCGCTATTTGTACTTGTTGTGAATACGCAGGCCACAAGAAGTAATTAGGTAGGTTTTTTAATATATTTTTTTATCACTTTTATTCAGGACATGCTAGCTGGCAAACAAAGGATTCCATTCATTATGCTAAGCTAAGCTCACGCCGACCCTGTCAAACTAAAACAATGCATGCACTGAGACAAAAATGCATTTGCCCACCTATGTAAATGTGGGAAAGAAGGTGAATAAGCCCTATTTCAAAAAACGGTGGAGTGTTCCTTTAAACAATATGTTTTTCTACCTTACAAGGAAGTCGAAAGTCGCTCAGTTGTGTATTTAAGCTCAATCTTACTGTACAACGGCAAAGAAACATGGAAACGCATAGACCTAGCATCAATATAGCATCATCTTCTCAGAGTTTCTCTCCTGACATATAAGAATAAAGATTTTTCTTGGCAAGATAACTGGTGTCCGGTCCTGTGAATCAAATAATAACGGAGGAAAGGCTAAATTCCAAGTCTACATCCTCCAACAAACATTCTACTTCCTATAATTGGGGTACTTGACCTAATTATATAGTTTGTGGTTAAATCAGTCTCGGAGTCTTGGGAAACTCTCAGGATTTTGTTTGTACAATGTATGACCTGCACTGTTAGAAATTTCTTGTAATTTTACAGGAAATTCCTGGCTAATAGTTGCCGTAAATTTACTGTAAACAGTATACAGGACTGTTATTGTAATACTTAATACAACATCCCTACTGTAATTAATTACAATAATCATGTAAATTTACGGGTATTTGCCAGGAATTTCCTGTAATTTCACAGGATAGAATACTGTAAATATTACAGCAAAATGTTATATTTACGGCAACTCAGTAGCCAGGAATTTCCTGTAATTTCACAGGACAAATCAATATACTGTAAAACATTACAAGTATAAATATTACAAGTAAAAAGCTGTCATTTTCCGTATTGGCCAATTAAAAACACAACAATGGTATATTTTCTTTTTTTTTATTAACAAACTGTGCAAAAATACATATTACAAAAGTATCCACTTTATCACACACAAACAAAATTTTACTTTTAAAGGGATACTCCACTTTTTTTGGAAATAGGCTCATTTTACAACTCCACCAGAGTTAAACAGTTGAGTTTTACCGTTTTCGAATCCATTCAGCCGATCTCCGGGTCTTTAGAACAATGTCAGAGTTTTTGGTCCCATTGACTTCCATAGTATATATTTTTTCCTACTATGAAAGTCAATGGGACCAAGAAGAATGTCAGTAACCAGACAGTTTTTGGTCCCATTGACTTCCATAGTAGGAAAAAAGATATACTATGGAAGTCAATGGGACCAAAAACTCTGACATTCTTCTAAAGACCCGGAGATCGGCTGAATGGATTCGAAAACGGTAAAACTCAACTGTTTAACTCTGGGGGAGTTGTAAAATGAGCCTATTTCCAAAAAAGTGGAGTATCCCTTTAATGAAGAAGCTCACTTCCAGACGTCCAGGCAGCCTATCGTCAGGGGGAACACGATGATATGGAACAAAGGTGTCCAGCCAGACTTGAACTGCATAGGGGAAGTTGTTCATGTTACTATCCCATCAACTCAAAGTCCAGTTTTCTTAGGAGGGTGCAAACAGGTGCGTTGAGCCTGTGTCTCTTCTCGGCTTTACTGCCCGTCTGGGAGTGGATTCCACAAAAAGCTCTGAAAACCGAGAGAGAGGAAAAAAGTTAAAGTTTTCATATCTGTTAAATTATGACAAATACTGTGTAAAAAACATAAGTAACCTACTTGCTCATAAAATAAAATGACTTTGATGTATTTATTTAACATTAACAACTTTAACCATACAATTTAATTTAATGAATTAATGAAAGTTGTAATGTTAAACTGTTGTCCGTCAGTCTCTTCTGTTTACACAAATTATGTCCTGCAGGGGAAAACCAACTCTACTATAGAACAGACACTTAACAGCAATAGGTGGGTCTCCATCCAACTTTTTAATGCACATTTTAACCATTTGAAAAAGAAATCCTGACTGGAAACGGTTAAAATTCACATAAAATATTCTAATGTGAACAAAAACTTCTATGTGGATTGACAAATTTGCATTTTTTGCAATTATATCAGGTGTTTCAAGTTGCCCTGTCAACCTTACGTTTTGATCCCACAGCTGTTCACGACTCCTAGGTGCGTGACCATTTATAATTCGCATAACAGAGTTGATTGAAATGCTCTCCAATTAGAGGGTTTTTTTGCCAAATTTTTACGAATGCGTTTAAAAGTTATGTTTTAATTGGATGGAAACCTATCTATTGACATCATTGCATAGAATATATCATAGAACCTAACAATACTGGTAATAAGGTAATAATTCATGGGACGTTACATATGAGAATGATGGATTCACTTTACAGTAAGGGGACATGAATTATCATGAATTCATGTATAAATTCATGCATGAATTATGCATTCATATCTCGTGAATCATCAGGAACTAACACGAGTTCAACGTTTTCATTCATGACTTCATGGGTGAACAACACCTTAATTAAAACAATAACTAAGATGGGTAAATCATCATGAATTATGATTTATTACGCATGATCATGATGTTTTCTTTGTTCACAGTGTTTTCTTTGGTCCTTAGAAACACTGATGAACAATGTGCTAATGGTCGCATAACTGTGAACAAAGAAAAGCATCACGATCATGCGTAATAAATCATAATTCATGATGATATACTCATCTTAGTAAAAAAAATTTATTAAGGTGTTGTTCACTCATGAAGTCATGAATGAAAAACGTTGAACTTGTGTTATTTCCTGATGATTCATGAGATATTAATGCATGAATGAATGCGTAATTCATGCATGAATTTATACATGAATTCATGATAATTAATGTACCCTTACCGTAAAGTGTTACCTCATTTTCTTTATTAGTGTGTAAACAGTTTAAACATACCTTTGTATAAAGTCCCAGAGGCGTCTTTAGGATACTGCATGTTGAACACATAGTAAGCAGCGAAGGTTTCAGCCACTCCATTCAAAAGACTGATTTGGGCCCCATCACAACTGTTCCTTCTATGAACACTTGTTGCTATTAGTGTCTCTTCTGAAATGCATTAACACAATATGATAATAAAAGGTGAGTAAATCATGGGGTAATTTTCATTTAAAAGTGAACTACTCTATAAAATAATGGAAGAATATACCTTGCACAATTTAGCAAGGTGTGCTGGATATGTCTCTCTCTCTCTCTGGATATCAGCAGCTGTGGCAGAGGGCTAGGCTAGGGAATAAAAAACATAAACATTACCAAATGTATTACCAATTACACAAATACCAAATAAAAAATCTATTATTATTTTAGTCCATATAGTCTGCCAGGCAGCCACATGTAATTTGAGACAAACAAAATGGTTAACTTAATTTTAATAATACTGATAATTTGCTGCCTTTTCTGAAGACAAAGAGAGCATTGAAAGCTTTTCAACAGAACCCAGGCTCTGGAAAAATGAATAATTTTATGACGATGCTGGTTGGATTTAGTTGCGCACGCGCAGTTTATTTTAGATACAGACAGTTACATGACTGCTCTTCCAACCTGGTTTGCCAAGCACAAAGTAATGTTATAACATATGAGCATACCAGATGCTATATTCAGCTTATCTCACAGTTATAGCTGACTCACATAATTAAAGATACCAGCATTGTCGTTTAATTAAAATCCATATTTCCACTAAAATTTGCTTGTGTTTATTCAGTGACCGTAAAATCTACAAACTTCGTTTATGCTAGTGTGCAAACCACGGCTTCAAGACCCCCGATTACAAGACAGCAAAGCAGAAGTCCTAATAATGTTACGACAGCCTGTCCAGTAGCACGTGTAATCAATGCAATAATAACCTGAGCTAACTGATCGGGCTAACGTTAATGCTTATTTTTAACAGTCTGGGCTAACGTTATTTGAGCTATCGTCATTGTGGTGGTTGTTTTCCATTAACGTTAGGCTACGTTACAAGCTCAGCTCTACTCGATTCTACTCACCATGTTTGTTTTTCCATTGAAAATAGTGCCGTGTATCTGCATGTGGTAACGTTACCATTTTCTTTATGGATTGAGTAACTTAAAGAAGACGCCGCTTCACCGCGGTCAGTTCAGGTTTATAACGTCGTTACCCGGGAGTGAGCGGGGCGAGTTGAGCTAACGTTATATCTAACATTACTCTAGCTAATGTTAATGAAATATACCAAGCGAAAAATTGTGAATATCTCGTACCTTGTAGCTGCATGTGGTAACTTTTTTCCGTATGGGTTGAGTAAGAAGACGCCACTTCACCGCGGTCAGTTCATGGTGTTGTTTTACCGGGAGTGAGCGAGTCGAGTCGGGGCGAACGTCACAGAAGCTAATGTCACTGAAATAAAACCAAACGAAACAATCACCACTCATATGACCGGTATTAATATATCCATAGACTTATAAAAATAGATTTCATGTTAACGTTTCATACCTGAGATGTGTTCCTTCCAAAAGCTGCTTCTTCCAAAAGTGTTTGATTCTGGTGCCGTTGGCCACCGCGGTACCGCGCAATTTCAAAATTCAAATCGCAGCAATCCCACAATGCTATGCGGTGGCTGTAAAATAATGCTTCTACAGTGTAGTTACAACAAAATTACAGGACTGTCCATAAATTTCCCATCATGCATTTGTATTTACAATAAAAACATGAATACAATATGTTGTTGTAAATTTTATTGTAAAAATTACATCAATTGCTAACAGTGTGGGTTCACGAGTTCACACTTACATACAATTTGAGGGGGTAAAGTTTAATGTGTATTTGGCGTGCTGTCCGGGGGAGGGCTCCGAGCTCGGCCCGAACCCAGAGTACTCCCCCCATATGTAAGTGTTAAGGACTAGAAGCGTGGAGAAGGGGTGGTGGGGGGATGCTGCAAAACTGTCAATGGATTGAGATGAGACTGCTGAGTGTATATATACCTCTTACCATTGATTGCTGAGTTCTTTCCACTTGTGTTAATTATCTGAACGTGCTCCTCCCGAACTTTGTTAATAAAACCTCATTTTGTGAGCTTTTCCAACGATTGTTGCCAATGTTTTTTATCCCTTTTCTCCATCCAACTTGACTTTCACGCATTGCCTTGTATGTAAGCCAGGTAAACTGTGTGCTGAGTGGTGTCGGTTGTAGCAGTACTGGTACGTCTGTTTGTTTGTTCTTTACTTCATTCTGACTTGTTCATTATAGTCAATTGGACTTAATAGTAGGCTCTTTGACAGCATCAGAACTGTTTATTCTGATCTGGTGTCTGATTATAAGTCATTCTGACTTGTTCATTATAGTCAATTGGACTTAATAGTAGGCTCTTTGACAGCACCAGAACTGTTTATTCTGATCTGGTGTCTGATTATAAGTTGAGCTTGGCTCAATCCAGTGGCACTCATTGGTGTAGAATGAAAGCTCATAAGTGATATGACCTGGCTGTCTCCCTGCTGAAAAAACAAACAAACAGCTAAAATCAGTCTCAGCTGGTTTAAGCTTGTCTACCAGTCTGGCCAAGCTGATGTTCAACATGTTTTAGCTGGTATCCCAGCCATTCCAGCTAATACTAGCCTGGGTAAGCCTTCGGCAGGGTAAGCATCCGCTTTTCAATAGCAACACTTCTTTTGGTTGCACCATTAGCCAAGTCAAGTCAAGTCATCTTCATTTATATAGCGCTTTTAACAATGTAGATTGTTCCAAAGCGGCTTTACATTGATAATAGGAAAATAAAGTAACAGAGATTGTTTTGGCTTTAGAGCAGCTCTAGAATACAGTTATTGTCCAGCTAAAGTTAGTTTTGATTGATTCACTCCCGTCGCAAACACGACACCGTTTTAACAGAAAACTCTTAAGTACTTTATGCGCAAACTTCAAAAACGCGAACCCGTGAGAACACTGATGGCGTGCACATTGTAGCAAATTAGCTCTATTAAATATTAATAATCAATAATAACTGGTTATAATTGATTATTAATATTTGGAATAGTTAATATAATTAACTTAAAGCGACACTATGTAACTTTTCAACCTCCATAATATATTTCCAAGATCCTTGTGATGGTACATCGACTTACAATAGGTTGAATGACACATCTGCCATAGCCTGACAGGGTCTGTATCGCTTTTACTGGCACTATGTAACTTCGGTGTTCGGGTAGTAACCAGAGCACAAAAAGAACTACAAAATTCGACTGCTTTACGGCATACGTCACTTCCCCCACCACTTCGTCAAATTTGGACGTGAGAGGCCAACCAGCGTTTGTTTTCGGCTTTCGTGCGTATGTTTTTGTCATGGGGGCTGTTTACACCTGGCCACTTCATGCATTTTCTCAGATCGGATAGCTATCCGATCGTGAAAAGTCCAGGTTTAAATGCCCTCCGAAACGCATTTGAGACGGATTTGAATCCGATCCCTCAAACCACTTCAGGAGGAGATCTGAGACGCATTCCAGACGAAACTGGACAAGTGTAAATGCATATGGTTGTTGAAACCACATATGTAAATTGTACTCCTCCCAAAAATGCAAAAAAAAATAAAATAAAATAAAATAAAACGTGTGAGAGCGTTGTATAGGCTATATGTTATATCCAGATATGACGACGCGCTGGAACACGCATCACCGCAGATGAGCAACTGCATCAAGCAACGTCGCAAATCAAAGTGAAAGTAAGTCGCAGACGCTTAACACACAATCTTCATCATTAAAAGTAAAGAAACGAAATGATCTTACCAGGGCTGTTACTGCTCTCTCTTATTGCGGTCTTTGATTTTGAAATTTTAGCTGATGATCTATAAAATGCAGCTCATATCTCGGTGACGTGCACTCCATTAAATCTGCATATAGCGCGAGAATTGAAGATCGAATTTAAATCCGTTTCGCAAAAATACATTTATGTGACCAGGTGTAAATGGAATCGTTTTGATAAATCAGATAGCTATGCCTCACGAATTAGTTTGCCAGCGATTATCATGAGAACAGCTTTCAATATCTCACATAATTATCATAAATAAGCCTAACGTAGAGGTTGTAAATAGTGTAAACGAGCACAATTTGCAAACTATTATGATAAATTGCAATAATCATGTCTAATGACATCATAACGGCCAATGTTATGAAATAATGCGACGTACATTTAACTTAATTGGTGTTATCTGGCATTTTGTAATGTTTACATTCCAATAAAAACAACACAAATTAAATTATACAGTAGGCCTAGACTATAGACTATTTACTTGTGATTTAGCTGCAATCATGTAAAAATGTTATAATATAATTTACGACAGTGCAAGTATTCCACAGCGACTCTAGGGGTCGCTGTTTGACAAAAACACAATTTCTACTTAGTGTGGCTTTAATGTTGTAAATTAATATTACAATCAATTAACCTGTTTGTCCCGTGAACACTCAGTCTTAATATTTTATTAATTCTAAGAAATGTATATTTCCAGGGCATGGGAAAAGTCTTTATTACTTTACAATACTACTTAGAGGAAGTAGTTAAGATCTATGATTAGGGACTCCAGATATGAGCTTGAGACACAGACAACTTTACCTGTGACATGAGCAAGACTTTATTAACTAGACTAAACACATAAACTACTCTAACATACACATACAAACAGTTTACCAAGGGAAAGTGAGCTGAAGCAGAATACAGGAAAGCAAGAAGTTATAGTCAAGTCAAGTTTATTTGTATAGCGCTTTTCACAATACAGATTGTATCAAAGCAGCTTCACAGTAAAATTAAAATAATACAACAAAGTTTATTTCAAGAGGAATTTATTGATTGATAAAATTAAATTAAATATCCCCAACTGAGCAAGCCAAAGGCAACAGTGGCAAGGAACCGAAAAACTCCATCAAGTGACCTAATGGTGTCCTAAAACTCCATCAGGTGACCTAATGGAGAGAAAAAAAAACCTTGGGAGAACCTAGGCTCAGTCGTGTCACGAACTGCTCGGAGACACGAAGGTTCAGATCCAAATGCAGCTTTTATTTAAGGCGCAATCCAAAGGTGTAATCCAAAGTACAGGCAATGGGTCAAAACACAGGTAGGTAGTGATGTGACATTTGAATCGAGGCGTCGGAGCGTGTGTCGAGAAAAAATGGGCGTGCCAGATGAAGCCGCGATTCGAGGCTTGTGTTGTTAACGTGAAAATCACGTGACTGATGACAAACGAGGCCTCGGTTTGTGTGGATACGTCATCGGTTCGGTCTAAGTGTCGCTTCTGGATAAAAGGCGGTTCGAAACTCGCGCCACCTTGAGGGTGTTGTCAGCAGTAGTAAAAAGCAGATGTAGTAGTGTTAAAGAGTCAGAGAGTTAAATAACTATCATTGTCATTGTCGTTATTGTGTCATATATGTGTTAGGGCTGTATATGATTACATTATCAGGTTAGAATAGTTATAGTATATTGTTATTATTAATTATAGTAGGCTTAGCTATATTATAGTCTTGTTATATAATTAGATAAGATTATTTGGATTGCTCTGGATTTTTTTATTTGGATTGTCCTTTTGGATTTGTTTGCTTTTTGTGACTCTTCCTTTTTCCTGGTAATGGAGACAGCAAGAAAGAGGGAATCCTCCCCTGTCTGAGCTCAACAGAAGCATCAGTAGGCCTATCCTCATTTATACCAGCTGGCACTGGCATTTTTTAAATAAGTGTGTTACCCCAACACACTTGAAATAATTCTGTTTCTCAATAAAAATCGATTGTAATCCTTCCTTCCAGACTATTCTGTTGCAGTTTACTTTATTACACTCCCTCCAACATAAGCACTGCACTCAACACAGTGTCACTGTTGTTGTTCATACTGTCACTATCCAAACAATTAATGAATATTTAATTAACTGTGTGTGTGACTCTGCACAAGTAAATTCAGACAGAGGAAGATACATATTTTATATTATACACAGTAATGGACAAATGTCTGCTCATGTCTTTTTATTATTGCAAATGAAAGGTTACATACATCAACAGCGAGTACAAAATAAATAAATAAATAAATAAATAAATACATATTTTTATTTATACAAATATTTTTCTAAATTCGGCACTGGTTCAGAATGAATGAATTTGTCTGCTATTTCTTTGCACAGTAGCTAGGTGTCACTAGTGAGCAATGCTGAATGAAGCTTCGAGTAATGAACCTTTGGCTGAAGCAATGGGCTGCGAGGTATCAGTGGTTCAGGAAGCCTCATTTTGCCATCACTACAGGTAGGCAGTCCAAACAAACAAATAAACAAACAAACAAACAAACAAACAAACAAACAAAACAGGCAGGGGTCAGAGGCAAAAGAGTAATCCAGGGAACAGGCAAAAAATCCCCAAAAAAACCAAGAGACATGAAAACAGGGAAAACGCTCAGAAATGCAGTGTGACACAAACAAGACTTCGCGGTGAGAGATAAAAATGAATGAACATGGTATAAATAGACAGACTAACAGCATGAGACAGGTGAATGCAATCAGTGAATGAGGTACAGGTGAATGTGATCAGTGAAAAGTGATGATGAGTCCGGGCAGTGAGTTATGGGAAATGTAGTTTGTGAGTGAAACATGATAGTCTGGTGTGGAGTGCCCTCTGGAGGCTTTCAAGGGCACTCCAGCTGGTTATCGTTACAAGTCGGGGGCCAGTTCTCCTCTGGCATTTATGAGCTAGAGGCCGGATTGTAGTTTGAACTGTAGGATTATATGAATGCCTGGCTGAAGAGATGTGACTTTAATCTAGTTTTAAACTGGGAGAGCGAGTCTGAGCAACGAACAGTATCAGGAAGACTATTCCAGAGTTTTGGAGCCAAATGTGAAAATGCTCTCCCTCCTTTGGTGGTTCTGGATATCCTAGGTATGACCAAAAGCCTTGAATTTAGTGATCTTAAAGAGTGCGATGGATTATAGGGTGATAGAAGATCCGTTAAATAGACTGGAGCTAAGCCGTTTAGGGCTTTGTAAGTCAGTAGCAATATCTTATAATTAATACGGAGCTTTATAGGTAACCAATGCAGTGATGATAAAATCGGTGTTATATGATCATATTTTCTTGATCTCGTAAGAACTCTAGCCTCTATTTATTGAGGATTTATATAGCATTGTTTGAAATTCAGCAGATCAACAGCCTTGAGCAAACCATCAGTTTAGTTCTAACACGCCCTTCTTTAAAAGGGGTAAGGATACTTAAAGGGGTGGTTCAGGATTTTGGACATCGGACCTCATTTCCAAGTTAACCTGGGTGTTATTTATCAGTGGAGACAGTTTTCAAAATGTTTCACCCAGTCCGTCCAGTTGCATAGTTCGCCCGTGCTAGGCTATAGCGCGAGTCAACGGTATCTGTTAGCCTGCCATTAAAAACTGTTTTACCCACTCCACAGTACACCAAAATCAAATCAATTATAACGCCAGTCCATCGATGTAAATGTCTGTTGAGAGAATAATGTTAGAAATCAAACTACTCTTGCATCTCAATGATCGCATTACATTTACAGGAACTAGTTTCTCAGCAGCGGTGGAATTTTACTTTGCTCCGGTTAGTAGTACTGCGCCGAAAAGTAAACACAGAACAGAAGCGCAGTAGCGCGCTAAAGTCGGGACGTCTAGCTAGCTATATGTAGCTATACATTTTCTGCACTGGCACCCCCAGTCTCCCGATGTTCTGTCCCGGTTCTCTACGGCATCTCTAGCTGCTGTTGTCTCTACAGACATTCTTTCTCTTTCTGCCCTTTTAGCATCCATCTCGATTAGTTATTCGTCTGTGTATTCGGGCTCATACATGTACGGTTCGTTGAATAACACATTCCTCGTCTTCATTGTCTCCAAAGTCCGAAACATTGGCATGGCTTTCAAACGTGGCCATAGTCCTATGTCTTGTTGATTTCTTCGTGAAATATACTCTGCTTCTGTAGTGATGAGTGTCAGCGGCAGGTAAATACACTTGCGTGATTGTCATGTGGACCTGCTCTCTCGGTTGCCTAGGTAACTTAATATCACTCCGCCGCTGCTGTAGACTGTGCTAATAAATACAGGGAACAATGTATAACTATTGCAATGCGATGAAAGGGTAGTTTGATTTCTAACATTATTCTCTCAACAGACATTTACATCGGTAGTCTGGCGTTATAATTTATTTGATTTTGGTGTACTGTGGAGTGGGTAAAACTATTTTTAATGGCAGGCTAACAGATACCGCTGACTCGCGCTAGCCTAGCACCGGCGAACTATGCAACTGGAAGGACTGGGTGAAATTTTTTGAAAACTGTCTCATCTGATAAATAACACACAGGCTAACTTGGAAATGAGGTCCGATGTCCAAAATCCTGAACCACCCCTTTAATGTATCAAATAATGAGACTAAGTTTGATACTTGCATGTCTCGCCCATTTGAATTAAACTGTCCTGATGCAATTTGTTGAGGCTCCAGTTGATCTTTGCTGATGTGGTCTTGATGAGAGAGAACCAGTGGTAGTCAGAGGATCTTTGGTGAATGGAAAGACAAGGCCGCAGCCTGGCACAAGCTTGGGGGTCCTTAGAAACTTCTAGTTCAGCTTCATCTTCACATCAGGATTATGAGAGTAAGAGGGCTGATCTTGTGATCAGTGATTTTTAAAGCGTGAAGATGTCACACCCTCTGGAGGTGTGTGAGCCAATAAGAAGTTTTCCCTTTGGAGGGAAAGTTTTATGACCCATTGTGTTCTAGCAGGGCATTTGAATATGTAATTTCATTGGGTGTTTAAGAAAAGAATATTCAAGATTCTTACAATACTAATGCATCACAAAGTTAGGAAAATGTAATGCAAATTAACAAACGGGGGACGAAGATTGGAGTTTATAGAGACCAAACATGACACACATATGATTTTGGTTAACCATAATATGCAAAGTCTGAAGCATTAAACCAAAAGAGTTTAAAATAATACATAGGCCAAACCACATTAAAAGAAAATCATGAGATGGGAAAATTAGATACGTTTATACATTTCTCAAGTGGTTATATATAGAATATATAGGATTAACAGGGTTTATTTCTCCTTCTCAGCAAGAATTAAGTGAGCGTCACAGCCCTCTGCAAATTCCTTTTTGGGGTCGTAAAAGGTCTTATCAGTCTTAATGTGTCCTGTAACAGGACACCGAGTTCTGCCAGTGTGTTAGCTTCATTTGGGATGTTAGTTTTGGGGGAAGATTAATACGCCTTTGTTTGGGAGGTGAGTTTGCTGGATTATTCATCAAATATAATGAATAATTTGTGTGTGTCTGATTGGTCCAGATGCTACATAATGCATATTACGAGTTCAGTCTATAGGAATGTGTGTTTGAATATATGTGCGCAGCGCAGGTCCTTCCCTACAAACCAACCCTCAACAAACTACTTGTCTGTCCTAAAAATGTATATTAGCCTGTGGATAATGTGGATAAAGTGTGAGTGATATTGATGTCATTTTAAATTCCTCAAACTCAGTAGTGAACTAAGTAGCATGTTCAAACACTTTCCCTCACAGAACAGACATGTTTTCAGATGTGTAATTACTTGCTGGTTTGTAATGGCTTGCACATGTGCAATCTTAACATTGTGAGAATAATAGTTCACGACTATCAGGCATTTTCTTGCCATCTAGTTGGCAGATGTCGGCAGAGATTTTGCCATGGACAGCTGGAAAACCCAGCTCTCTCTTTTATGTGGGCTTGTTGACTTTGGCAAAACTCAGACGCTTTGCTGATATGATCTTGATGGCTTGTATGAACCTGGAATAACATGTCTTGTCCTTGTAAACTTTTTTTTGAGACAGAGTGTCGGCCACCTCAAGATTTTGCCTGGCACATGCGCTGCTATATACATTTATTTATTTATTTTTTGACTATACTAAGGCATAAAAATACCATAATATGTTTCAGATATTTAGGAAACATGCCAAGTTCACATACAGTACAAGTTTCTCAGAAAATACCCACAGCTATTCTACCTTTTATTTCTACTGTCTGTTTTTGTTTTAGTCTGTGTGATTCCACCCACTGCCAATTTACCCAATAGTATTTCGACACCCCAGGTTGCTAGTTGCCGTAAAACATGGTGTATTGCAGCCATGGAAGCCAGCAAACAAACTGGGTCAGAGATTGCAGATTATACCCGACCTTAAAAGCCTCTACATCCATCTAATACGTTTTATGACCAGAGGCATATTACAAATTTTTTTTCAATTACTAACAAGCATTGTTCAATACTGAAACCACATTTTCAAAACTCTTCACACATTCAGCGACACACAAGTGTATACAGACCAAACTGTGAATAATTTTTCATTGCTTTCAGACAAAATGCATTCAATCACCACATTTTTCAAAATCCACAAACTGCAAAAAACTATATATTTGGAGGATATTTTTCATATGCTAACACACTGCTTTCAAAACTGATAAAAGCACATTCAAATCAGAATGATGGCAAATGTTAAGCATTTCTGCAGTAATTATTTTGAAATATAGAAAATCTTAGCAGAAAATGAAATAATAATCATTCCAAGCTAATTGCAATTTCAGCTCAAAGCCAACCCAGGTGTCCTGCTTTAGTCTCATTACCATGTTTTAGTAAAAGGGGACAGAACTGATTTTGTTTGGAAATATGGATCACAGAAGACAGGTTGGTGGGGAAAGAGGAGTGGTACGAGGGAGAGTGCGTGGAGGACAAAGGAGAGGAAGACCAAGAGCGGTGATATCTTATGAAATAAGGGCCACAATTATTGACCATGTTGTGAACCATGTCTCACTTTGAGAGAGGCCGGTCTAATGGTGCAACCAAATCTGCAACGCTCAACAGTTGCATCAATAGTACGAATTTTCCGGAAAAACAACAGGTGCAATGATATTACAGTACAATACAATATGTCTAAATTTTGAAACCTATTGCAATACAGTAATTCTTGTGTTTTAGGATCCAAAGGTTGCCTCAGAGAGGAGGGAGAGGTAGAATCTTTTCAGATGTGCAGAAAATTGCTATTGTTGACAAGGTAATCGCAAAGCCAGGAGAAACAGTTGCAGAAAGACGATGTAGTCCGCCATTGTTAATGCTTGAAGTTGGCGCAAGTGTTTCTGGGAAAGCTAAGACGTATGGCAACGTACACAGTGTCAGTGACGTAACGACGTTGTTCGCTGGGCTCTCTAGTCAGTGGAAAAACAAACAGGTAAGTTGAACCAACTTTGAACCAGCACCAGTTCCGAACCAGTTCTTTTTTGGTGGAAAAGGGGTATCATTGGCCCCTACAATACAGAGAGGCTTATTTCTTTTCCGAATGACCTGCATAATCAACTTGTGCCAGCAGAGGAGAGAAGGTGAGAATGAATCTCTCCTTCGTTGTTGTGTGGGATAATGTGGCATTCCACCACTCAGTCACAGACTGGTCCGCTGCACATCCCAGGACGCCAGTATTATTCCTGCCTCCCTACTCCCCCTTCTTAAACCCCATAGAGGAGTTTATCTCTGCATGAAGGTGGAAGGTTTATGACCACCATCCACATGACTAGATGACTGGAGGAAATTAATGCGGGGTGTGGAGACATTTCTCCTGAAGACTGCCAGGGTTGGATTAGACATTCCAGAAGATATTTTCCAAGATGCATTGCCAGAGAAGACATCAGATGTGATGTTGATGAGAACTTGTGGCCTAATGCAAGAGAGAAGGAGGACTAGAACCTTCACAGGACTTTACAATGAGTGTTGTTGATGTGTTGACTTTTTTTTTTTCTTTTTTTTTTTTTTGCTCTGGAATTTCAGGATTTGTTTTTTCTTTTCTTTTTTAAATCCATTTACAGTATTTTCACAAAGTACTATATTCAAAGAAAACCAATTATTTCTGATTCATTCTTGTTGCATACGTATGCATTACATTCACTAAATTAAAAATCTGTTATTCTATAATGAAATACTGTTTATGTGAAAATTCATTCAATCCAAAGTTCATAATTTATGTAATGCTCCCTGTTGCTAGTGTTTTTTAGGTCAGTGTGTTATGAGTGACATGCATGTTTTCTGAATGAGAATTTGTTGCCAGTGATTGGTGGAACGAGCTTATTTTGAGACATGTATGAAGTGTTTTGTTGGTCTGAGTGAGTTTTGGAGGTTAGATTAACTGTTTGGCCAAAATTAATGTTGGTAATGCAGACTGTATGAAGAGTTCTGAAAATGTGGTTTCAGTATTGAACAATGCTTGTTAGCAGTTGAAAAAAACTGTAATTGTGCAGTCTGTTGTCAATACCTTAAACCATTTCACATGGTAAAATACAATTTGCAGATCTCACTTAGACTTTTCAGCAAAACTCTAAACACATTCTCATTCTCAAAACATATTCTGCACTCTAATGCACATGTCATCCATACTGGTAAACACAAGTGGCAACAATCAAATACAAATATAGAGAACACATGTCATTGATTGAACACAACCACTCACAATTCAGAAGTCAGAAGTAACTTTATTGCCAAGTAGTGTTTACACATACAAGGAATTTGCTTTGGTTAAAAAAGGTGCTAAATGTAGACAAAATACAGTTGACATAAATAAATAAAATAAAAATATTAATATTATAAAATTCATGTGCAAAAAAAAAAACATTTGTATAATTTGCAAGGGGGGGCGTGTCAATGAGGGGCCCGGGGTTTGTTCATGAGGCAAACTGCAGATGGGAAAAAACTGTTTTTGTGGCGAGAGGTTTTGGTTCTGATGGACCGCAGCCTCCTGCCAGAGGGAAGAGTCTGAAACAGTTTATGTCCGGGGTGGGAGGGGTCAGCTGCAATCTTACCTACTCGCCTCAGAATCCTAGAGGCGTATAGGTCCTGAAGTGATGGAAGATTGCAGCCAATCACCTTCTCTGCCAAGCGAATGATACGCTGCAGCCTGCCCTTCTCCCTGACAGTAGCAGCATTGTACCAGATGGTAATGGAGGCAGTGATGATGGACTCAACAATGGCGATGTAAAAGTGCACCATCATTTCCTTAGGTAAGCTGAATTTCTTCAGCTGCCTCAAAAAGTACGTCCTCTGCTGAGCCTTTTTAATGATCGAGGTGATGTTCAGCTCCCACTTAATGTCCTGGGAGATGATTGTACCCAGGAAACGGAAGGAATTCACCACGTTGACTTGAGAGTCACACAGAGTGATGGGGGAAGGTGGGGCTGTGTTCCTTCTAAAATCCACGACCATCCCCACTGTCTTTAGAGCATTGAGCTCCAAACTGTTTTGGGTGCACCAGGTCACCAGATGGTCAATCTCCCACCTGTAGGCAGACTCATCACCACCAGAGATGAGCCCAATGAGGGTGGTGTCGTCCGCAAACTTCAGGAGCTTGACGGTCTGGTGACTGGAGGTGCAGCTGTTGGTATACAGTGAAAAAAGGAGGGGAGAAAGAACGCAGCCTTGAGGGGATCCGGTACTGATGGTCCTGGAATCAGAGATATATTTTCCCAACTTCACATGCTGCTTCCTGTCCGTCAGGAAGTCAGTGATCCACCTGCAGGTGCAGTCAGGCACGTTCAGCTGAGAGAGCTTATCCTGCAGCAGGGCTGGAATGATGGTGTTAAAAGCACTACTGAAATCCACAAACAGGATCCTGACGTAGGTTCCAGGGGAGTCCAAATGCTGGAGGATGTAGTGAAGGGCCATGTTTACTACATCGTCTACAGACCTGTTGGCTCTGTAGGCGAACTGCAGGGGGTCCAGGAGTGGATCTGTAATGGATTTTATGTGGGACAGCATGAGACGTTCAAAAGACTTCATAACCACAGAGGTCAAAGCTATGGGTCTGTAGTCTTTTAGTCCTGTGGTCCTTGGTCCTTTGGGGACAGGGATGATGGTGGAGGCTTTAAAGCAAGCTGGCACATGGCATGTCTCCAGTGAGATGTTAAAAATATCTGTAAACACGGGAGACAGCTGATCAGCACAATGCTTTAAAGTGGATGGAGACACACAATCCGGCCCAGCTGCTTTGCGGGATTTCTGCCTCCTGAATAGCCGGTTGACTTCCCCCTCTGAGATGGAAAGAGAAGGGGAGGGGGTAAAGCTGTACAGCTCTGAGGAGACGAGGGGAGGGGGGGAGAAAGTAGTGGACTGAGGCAAAAGCTGTGCGGAGAAGTCACGGGGGATGGTGTCCGTTTGACTCTCAAAGCGGCAGTAGAAATGGTTCAGCTCATTTGCCAGGCGAGAGTCGTTCATGGAGTGGGGGGCTTTGGGTTTATAATTTGTAATCTGTCTGAACCCCCTCCATACAGAAGTGGCGTCGTTTGCTGAGAACTGGTTCTTTAATCTCTCTGTGTACATCCGTTTAGCTTCTCGCACCTCCTTGCCAAACCTGTATTTTAACGCCCTGTACCCGGCCCTGTCACCACTCCTAAATGCCTCCTCCTTTTCCAACCTTAGCTGTCTGAGTTTAGCTGTAAACCAGGGTTTGTCATTATTATAACTCACCCTGGTACGTTTTGGTATACAGCTTTCTTCACAGAAGCGTATATAGGATGTCACTGCCTCTGTAAACTCATCTAGATTGCTGGTAGCAGTCCTGAAAACATGGTAAAATACAATTTGCAGATCTCACTTAGACTTTTCAGCAAAACTCTAAACACATTTTCATTCTCAAAACATATTCTGCACTCTAATGCACATGTCATCCATACTGGTAAACACAAGTGGCAACAATCAAATACAAATATAGAGAACACATGTCATTGATTGAACACAACCACTCACAATTGATTTAACCTGTTTCAAATGATGCCCAAAGACAAGAAGAAACACAGTGATCACATATTTACTCCTTTGATTTTTGTCCCTGTTAGTATTGTATACTGTAGTGCAGTGCATTGTAGGCTGTATACTGTACAATGAACAAATTGTATGGCCCTGAACATTGTGCTTTCCATTTGTTAACAGTACTGACTACTCAATAGATTTTGACTGGTTGCAGGTTCATATCAACAAAGAACAAGAATTACAGTATCACAGAGACAAAGGACAAGTTTGTGAGATGCAGGGTACAGTACCGTAAAAATAGGGGTACAAGGAGGAGGAAGAAAAAAAAAAGAAAAAAATGCAAAGAGCAAAGCAGAGTAGTAATTTCTGATCAATTTTGAGCTACTATGATAGAACATGTTTTCGTTCATCAAAAGACAATGACGGAAAAATATGAAATTGTGTTTTTTTAACCATGTGTTTTCAATTTTTTGGTGTATTGTTTACTGACTGCTTGATAGTGTATATCATTTTGATCACTTTGTTTATGATTTGAGAGCAGTGTTTGATTTTGAACACAGGTAAAACTGTTTTGAGGTGAAAGTTTCATTTTGAAAGAGGAGTCAGAGGTTTTGTAAATAATGCTTGAAGATGTGTTTAATGTTTTCAGAAAATGGAGCACTTTTACTTCCAACCAAAATCCAATGTCTGTTCGACTTGACTTGTACTTTACTTGAGTATTATTATTTCTGGAAACTTTTTACATTAACTTCACTACATTTGAAAGACAAATCTCGTACTTTTTACTCCACACCAATCAGAGGTGGACAGTAACAAAGAACATCTACTTGAGTACTGTACTTAAGTACACTTTTTGATTATCTGTACTTTACTTGAGTATTATTTTTTTCCAAACTTTTTACTTTAACTTCACTACATTTAAGAGACAAATATCATACTTTTTACTCCACTACATTTTTGTCAAGGTCCTTGAGTGTGTAGTGGGATCACCCCTTTAACAATAGTCTGCGTGGCCCCTTTAAAAATAGCGCACGGATTGCATAAAGTGGGTGGGTACGTCAGGTAATGACATATAGACACAGGTGAGAGTTAGTATCCTGCCGACTACGCCACTTGTGACCGTATGACTCAATCAACTTACACTAGTAAGGCCCGTACTCAAGACCCCAAATTTTCAAGCCTCCCCAAACAGGCTTTCAACTAAAGGAAAAGGACGAGCAGAGACAAAACCACAGACTACAATTTTATTTATCAATTAGTTACTAAAAACACTTTGAGCTCAACATCAATGATAAAAAACACTTTAATCAATGTGAATGAATTAGCCCAATGGGCTTCGTTTTAGTCGGTTCACATGGGCCGGCCAGCCATACACTGGCCAAACACACACAAAAGGAAATGAAAAAAATATACTAACAAAAGAACAATTCACAAAAAAGGATAAACTAAACAAGTTGGTTTCTTTCTTTGGTATTGTGTCTTTGCATAAAACATTTCACCGCTCAAATGATAAAACAAAATAAATACAAATCAAAACACTTCAAACCAACCAAACCCAAAGATACAATAATTATTTAAACCCACTCAACACCAACCAAATAAACCAAAGTAAAAAAAAAACCCAAAAAACAGATAAACAACAATGAATCAGCTCCGTAATTGAGCAGTATCAAAGTAAAGCAAGACAAAGAAATGATACAACCAACCCCAATAACAAAATAAACAAACAAAATAAATTGGTCAAATAAATATCAAAAACCAATTTATTTAGTTTGTTTATTTTGTTATTTGGGTTGGTTGTATCATTTATTTGTCTTGCTTTACTTTGATACTGCTCAATTATGGTGAGACAACTCCCAGAATGCACTTGCTTTGCTGCCCTAGGAGGCCACTCCCAAGCCACGCCTACCCGTAAGGGAGCGCAGTTTAAAACAACAAAGCTAAGCTACTAGTGAGACTCCGTGACGAGTTTGCCCGGGATTTTGAGATCGCCCAAAATGTCTGGGATTCGGCTTTTGCGTTCTACAGTCGCCATTCATTATGTTTACTGTGGCGAGCAGGACGAGGCTGAGGGGCGCGGGAGAACGCCGCGAGGCCGGTGGCGTGATCACTGAGACGCACCGGTCTCCTATCTCTCACGGAGGAGCGGGAATTTTCTTAGCAATGTTAAAACGCACATCAACCGATCACTTGTTTAGCGTTCATGTAAACACTACATTCAGATTCACCAATCGGAATGAATTCAGTTAGATTGAAACAAAAGGTGTGCATGTAAACAATGAATGGCGACTGCAGAAACCAAAAGCCGAATCCCGGACATTTTGGACGATCTCGACGGCCGGACATGTTCGGGAAAAAGAGGATGGTAACCTCTACTACTCAGCTTTCTCCACAGAACAAGAGCCAGTTAGCTTAGCTTCCAAAGAACGACGGCTGACACTATGTGTACATTCTGTGAGTGAGATCCCTCTATGGGTGGGTTGAGAACATGCGGGACAGCACCTCCTACTGGCTGTAGTCTTTAGCCTCTGGCCAGAAAATCCTCCGATGACGCAAAATGACGATTTTTGCGTCATCTGAGGATTTTTTCCAGAGAAAAAATCCATAAATCTCTCGTCTCAGGGGGACATGAGGGTGGAAAGCACGGTAATTCGAAAATACTACAGGTTTTCTACTAATACAAAGCTTAATGCTAAATACTGAAGTATCCCTTTAAGAGTAAGTGGCAGAGCAGTCTTTGGGAACCTGTAACAGGAACAACCCCCACACAGTGCAGTGTCAGTGTTTTCCCGTTGGAAAACACTCACACACAACTGTTTGTCTCTGTCAGCCTGTCAGGAATGCATTGCTTACTTTTAGAGTCATCTTTGAGTAAATGATGTCATGTATTTATTATTTCTGAATTGGCTTTTAATCATTTACTTGTGTAATTGGCATGATACATTTTTACCTGACAAATAAATGTTACATCTTGATTTATTCTGAAGTTTTCTGAAATCATTATTTTAGTAGATTATGAGGAGATTGAACATGATGCAGTACTTCAGTATAAGTACCAACTTAAGTAAAAAGTGAAACATGTGGTTAAAGTGTGGTTTAAAAAACGTGGTTACAGTTTTCACATTTATATGAATACTGTACATTCTTAAGGTTATGATTTATTGTTTGCAAACCAAGCTCAATATGTGCCATACGTATGACTAAATCTGCGTGAGTAGTTATTAAGACACGGCACCTGTCAAAAATGATTGATGGGTTTTTAATTAATGATGATTGATGGGTTTGACCTTTTGACCTTTGTCAATTGGATAATATGTATATGACCTCGTGAGTATAAGGGGATGTATTGTTTAATATTTGAACTTTAATATAATGGCAGTGATAAGGGTTGTGTTTGAGCTCTGACATCAGGATGTGTGTGATATACTAATAGATGTTATGAGGGTTATTTTTAAGTTCTGACATCAGGATGTGTGTCACATGCAAGCATCAGCATCGCACTCCCTCCCACCCTCCACATTCCAGAGCACTGTGGGATTGCTGGGGACAGTGGAAGTGATAAAAAGAGGTTTTCTAATAATGCTGTATATATCAGACCAACTAAAGTTGAAAAACATTCTGTTCTTTAAAAGAATATAAATGAAATGGTTATAAATATAAAATATAAAATATATAATACAAAATAAAATAAATATCTTGCTAATAACCAAAGTTGAAAAACATTCTGTTCCTTAAAAGTGTATAAATGAAATGTTTTTAACATAAAATATAAAATAAAATAAATATCTTGCTAATTTAACTAAAGTTGAAAGACATTGTGTTCTTTAAAAGTGTATAAATGAAATGTTTATAAAATAAATATATAAAATATAATATAAAATAAATATCTTGCTAATTTTACTAAAGTTGAAAAACATTCTATTCTTTAAAAGTATATAAATTAATTGCTTATAATATAAAATATATAATATAAAATAAATATATAATATAAAATCACAGAGTGGTTCTCTCTCACAGCTCCGTCTGTCGGTCTCTGAGCCAGAGGGCTGTATTCAGTGATCAGGATGAGACATTGTGAATGTTTTGGTATAGTGCTACATTTATTTCAAAGTATAATCTTAAAAGTTTAAATTATATCTTTTAAAAATAAAAGATGTTTTAAATGAATTATTAAAAGTCTTAATAAAAACAAATATTCTATATCGATGGTCTGTGGAAAAACTTGACTTGAACTTAAAGTATATTTAAGTAAGTAAGATATATGTGTGTGTGTATATATACAGTATATATATATATATATATAAAATATGTTTTAAATTAAATTCAATGAATTATTAAAAGTCTTAATAAAAACAAATATTCTACAACGATGGTCTGTGGAAAAACTTGAACTTAAAGTATATGTTTTATTTATCAGGGGGATGTAAAATAATTCGAAATTTGAAGTGTCACAAGTCATCTCACACATGTGAAATGTTCAATAATTCCTTAAGTTGTATCTGTGAGAAAATTACCACATAGGCCTATCTTCAGAGAGAGAGAGAGAGAGAGAGAGAGAGAGAGAGAGAGCAACGATGAAAACATTTAGAAACTGTGAACCCTCAGGCTGTCCCATTGATAGGCTGCTTATAAGGTACTTCCGATCAGCTGCGTCTTCTGAGAAAGAAGTTACTTGACAATAATGTTAGCTTCAGGATATAGGGTGACAGACCAGATGAGCCTCTGTGCATCATGTCAGAGCGTATGTAATGTTAGTCTGCTAACGCCTTTCCAGAGCCAAAGTTTTGTTCGTACTAAATTTATTTCAAAGCATAATCGTAAAAGTTTAAATATGATCTTTTAAAATGAAAGATTGTTTAAATTAAATCTTTAAAGTTTGAATACATACGCATCTTCTATTTATCTTTTAGAAGATTACTGTAATGATTTTCTTTAACGGTGACCTTGAGTAAATTGTTATTAAACAATGTCTGTTCAAAAACTTTAGATTGTTGAAAAACTGAACTAAACACGACCATCACAGAAAACATTTTCAAAAATTAAATAAATAAATAAATAATTTAATATCATTTCTAAACTGTTTTGCCGCGCGCGCGCACACACACACACGCACAAACACACACACACGGTTCTAAAAAATTAAATAATCTCTATTTTTTTATATATATATATAACCAATGAATAATAACATATGTTACTAAAATGTATTTAAAAAATGTAAACATAGTTTTAGCTTAATTAATATATTTATAAAAACACCTTACATTTCCAGAGGGGTGAAGTAGTTCTTTATGCAACGATAAAAAAACAATCCAAAAAGCTAATAGTTTAAGTTGTCATAAACAAAACAGTTTTAAGTTAAGTTTTTTCCACAGACCATCGTTGTAGAATATTAGTTTTTAATTAAGACTTTTAATAATTTATTGAATTGAATTTAAAGGTTGTATCAGTGATTTCAGGCCCAAACATAAATGATCACATTCATCTAATCTTTCCTAACGATCCGCTAGCTGCCCGCCCCATAAGCATGCCGTCAAAAACCGCGTCTCTGTAGGCAGCCTAGGCTCCGAGATCTGGACACAAAAACAATTGGTTTCACCAACCACTCAAAACCAAAACAAATAGTGTTCCAACCAATCACCGACAGGGGGAGGGTGTTGTGAGGTTTTGAGCCAGCTTCTTCTTCAGCTCCGACTTCGCGTGCAGCCGTACACGAGCACAAAATAAATCAGGGCATAATATATATATATATACAGACCCATTCCAAAAAATTTGAATATCATGGAAAAGTTTATTTATTTCCATAATTTTATTCAAAACGTTAAACTTCCATAGATTATAGATTCAGGACCCACAACTAGTTGTTTATTTGTACATAATTTGGGCTTCCAGCTCATAAAACCCACGAAAACAGGATTTGACATTTTTTTAATATTACATGAAATCACACAGTAATTACACAGTGATACCATGGTCATTGAACCAGGTTTTGGTTCTTTTGGCAGTGTGGGCAGGTGCAAATCCTGCTGGAAAATGAAGGAAGCATCTCCATAAAGCTTGTCTGCTGAAGGAAGCATGAAGTGCTCTGGAAATGTCCTGGTAGAGACGGCTGCGTTGAGTGGACAGCACAGTGGACCAACACCAGCCGATCACATGTGCTCCCCAAACCAACACAGACTGTGGAAACTTCACACTGGACTTCAAGCATCTTGGATTGTGTGCCTCTCCATTCTTCCTCCAGACTCTGGACCTTGGTTTCCAAATGAGATGCAAAATTTGCTCTCATCAGAAAAGAGGACTTTGGTCCACTGTGCTTTATTAAATCAAGAGTCAACGCAGCCGTCTACCAGGACATTTTCAGAGCACTTCATGCTGACTTCATTTTCCAGCAGGATTTGCACCTGCCCACACTGCCAAAAGAACCAAAACCTGGTTCAATGACCATGGTATTACTGTGTGATTACTGTGTGATTTCATGTAATATTCAAATTTTTTGAAATCCTGTTTTCGTGGGTTTTATGAGCTGGAAGCCCAAATTATGTACAAATAAACAACTAAATACTTGAAATCATTTAAGTTGTGGGCCCTGAATCTATAATCTATGGAAGTTTAACGTTTTGAATGGAATTATGGAAATAAATAAACTTTTCCATGATATTCAAATTTTTTGAAAACTTTAAAAATCACTAACCACAAGATCAGCTCTCTTAGCTCTCTTCTCGTCGGACCTCAACTGCTGCTTCTTCAAGTTGATACTGAACTTCATGCTAAGAAATAATAATTTTTCGGTGGCCATAAAAGATACGCTTTTCTTAGAATAAATGAATAATCAAAAGAGTTCGTTGGAACTGATTCATTGATTGTAATATTAATTTAGCTACCTCAAGTAAATCCAATTAATCACACGACACACACACCTGGGAGTGATCGGAGGTCAGGTGCCTTGCTCAAGGTCACCTCAGTCATTTCCTCCCGGTATTGAGAATCAAATCCGCAATCTTCGGGCATCCAGTCTGACTCTCTAAACTTTAGGCCACGACTGCTCCTTTAAATGCATGTTTATTAAAGTGAAAGTTTCCCTAAAGCATCATGGGAAGCACCTCGCTTGAAGCACAATGGTCGTGGCTTGAATTGTTTGTAATGATGGAAAATTGAATACTAACTGCATTCATACTTTGACGCATGATTTAAGACTCAGTTTGCATGTAGAAGTGATGCAATCCAAAAACCACCCGTTTACCTTTGATGAGGGAGAGATTGTAGATTAACAGGCTGGTCCTGTCATGTCACTGCTGTAAAATCACTAACAATCAAGTCATGATTTTCTGTACATTTTGGGGGGGTTTGTAAGTGATTTAAGTTTTAGAAAATGCATCCAATTTTGAAAAAAAAATTGCTCAGATAATCTTTATTCACATAAAAAAAGTCACCAGTTGGACATTCTCCAAAAACAATATTTACCCTTTTGAACCACAGAGATCAGAGCAATCTCAGTCTGTTGGAGAACAGATAGACAGACATGTGGTTTGAGTATCAGCCAAACGCTCCAACAAAAGTGGAATTGATCAAAGACATTGTGGAGAATATCACTGTCTCATAGGCTGAAGTTGTGTTTATGGTTTAAAAAAGATTAATGCACCTTCCCAGAGAAATTCAGCCTGGAACATATCAAGACCTTTTCATCGATTGACAGCCGAAGAGGGTCATAGATCTAACGTTGCTTTCTCAAAGTCATTTTCCAGACCCTTCGCCCTCTCTGCTCCTCTCAGGTGGAATGAGCTGCAAAACCTCCACCTGAATATGATTATTGTTGGTTCTATGATAAATTGCTTTTGTTCCCCTATTGTAAGTCACTTTGGATAAAAGTGTCTGTTAAATGCATGATTATAATGTAATTGCATCTCATTTTATATGTTTGTGCAGGCTACTCTTTGACCAGTGTATTTTTCAGTGGCTGATGCTGATACTGGTGATGTACAAGATTTCATTCCGTCTCATTAAGTCTATTGTTTTGACTTTATTTTAAACCAGTTAGGTGTCAATAATTTGGCAGTGTGCCTCAGACATCTCACACAGGCTCTGACTGTTATTAGCACAACCAAGCTTTTGAACAGATAGCCTTTCCTGATGCCAGGAATTTGAGCCCAGTAGGAGGATGGAAAAGTGTGGGCGATACTCTGTTTCTAGTTTACACAAGGATTCCAAAGTGATTATTACAGTGAAAGTTTCCCTAAAGCATCATGGGAAGCACCTCGCTTGAGGGACAACAGTTGTGACTTGTATTAATGATAGAAAATATTAGACACACTGCATTCATATTTTGACACATGGTTTAAGGACTGTATGTAAAGGTGCATGCAAACTATTAAAAACCCTGTTTATCTTTGATGAGGGACAGATTTTGCGGATAAGGGTTCCTCCAATGAAAATAATTGTTTTAAATATCACTTTGTTGTTCAAAAGCAGCTTTACTAAACAATGTGCCTCACAAAGAAAAAAATGCGTTCAAGTTTACAAATAAGCATCAACACCTCATTGATCCGGGGGTTCTGCATTGTAGAACCATTAAATACTGTATATTCATCTAGGCTACATATATTAATTTATAAAAAAAACATTGACATTGCATATTAAATATTAAAATTAAATAATCTCAATTTTTTTATCAAATTATTATAAATAAAATATATAACCAATGAATAATAACATATGTTACTGAAATGTATTTAAAAAATGTAAACATAGTTACATTTAGTTACATAGCTAAATTAATATATTTATAAAAACACCTTACATTTCCAGAGGGGTGAAGTAGTTCTTTATGCAACGAAATACGAAAAAACAATCCAAAAAGCTAATAGTTTAAGTTGTCATAAACAAAACAGTTTTAAGTTCAATTTTTTTCCACAGACCATTGTTGTAGAATTTTTTTTTTTATTAAGACTTTTAATAATTTATTGAATTTAATTTCAAGGTTGTATCAGTACGGAAGCCCTGAACCGCAACGTAAAAAAAAAAATAAAAAAAAAAAAAAAAAAAAAAATGCTATCATTTCGAGATTAAAGTCGAAATGTTTCGAGATTAAAGTCGAAATGTTTCGAGATTAAAGTCGAAATGTTTCGAGATTAAAGTCGAAATGTTTCGAGATTAAAGTCGAAATCTTTCGAGATTAAAGTCGAAATGTTTCGAAATTAAAGTCGAAATGTTTCGAGAATAAAGTCTTCCGTAGAAGTTGTGTGTGTGCTTGCCGTTATTTCACATTGCCGCACAGGCATTCATGCGTGTGCGTGTGTGTAAACCTGCCCGATCTCACGGGAAAACGTACAAATTCTACAAAGTGGCTTATTCGTACGAATTCATACGACCTGACTCGTACGAATTAGTACGATTTTTGCAAAATCGTACATATTTGACGAATTGGCCAATTCGTATGAATTCATACGAATGACCTACCCCTGACCCCGCCCCTAAACCTACCCATCACGTGGCTTTAGACAAATCGTACAAATTCGTACGAGTGAGGTCGTACGAATTAGTACGAATTAGCCAACTTTTTATCATTCGTACGAATTCGTACGAATTGGTCGTGAGATAGCGTTGGTGTAAACACATGCGCTTGTGAAGTCGAACTGCCGTCTATAATAGACAGACACCGTACGTTCTGGATACATTTTAAGTGCATCATTCTGTATCCAATCATTTGGCCGGATCCCGTGATTTCCTCAAATATAATAACCACTGGTGGTTGAGGAAAGATTCCCTGAAATGAGTGTAAAGCGCTTTTAAGTGTAGGCCTACAGTAGACATATGAAAGCGCTATATAAATGCCTCATTCATGCATTCATTCATTCATTCATAAAGCTGGATATCTTGATCCAGTCTGACAGTATATTTTATAAAGTCCTATAGCCTAATGTCATGTTGGTAGACCTGTAGAATATCCCTTTGTTGAAAGCCCAGATAAAAGTAAAAAGCTATTATTTTGTGTAGATCCAGTTTACACACACACACACACACACACACACACACACGCACGCACGCACACGCATGAATGCCTGTGCGGCAATGTGAAATAACGGCAAGCACACACACAACTTCTACGGAAGACTTTATTCTCGAAAGATTTCGACTTTAATCTCGAAAGATTTCGACTTTAATCTCGAAAGATTTCGACTTTAATCTCGAAACATTTCGACTTTAATCTCGAAACATTTCGACTTTAATCTCGAAACATTTCGACTTTAATCTCGAAACATTTCGACTTTAATCTCGAAATGATAGCATTTTCTTTTTTACATTTTTTTTTTTTTTTTTTACGTAATTTTTTTTTTTTTTTTTGATTTTTTTTGATTTTTTTTTTTTGCGGTTCAGGGCTTCCGTATATCAGTGATTTCAGGCCCAAACATAAATGATCACATTCATCTAATCTTTCCTAACGATCCGCTAGCTGCCCGCCCCATAAGCATGCCGTCAAAAAACGCGTCTCTGTAGGCAGCCTAGGCTCCGAGATCAGGGGCCTGTACCATGAAGGTAGCTGAACAAACTCGAGGTTACAGGATTAGTTTTGAGTTGACAAAACCAAACCGATGCAATCAGGCTTTATTGGTACCATGATGCAGCTCATCAACTTTCTCTGTCAACTCAGGCTTTGATCCTCAAGCTATGATTACTCCACGCGCGCGTGCACATAAAAGAGTGACGTCGACGCTGAACAACCAATCGCGGGTAGAGCGAGAGCGATATATTTTTCCGCGGAGGAGCAAGTGATAATCATTCAGAATTACGATGAATTTAAATATGTATTTCAAGCTCGAAACAATACGGTCTCTGCTGCCAAAGCAAGAGAAGACTGTTGGAGAAAGATTGCTGATTGTTAATGTGTAAGTTAAACAAATACGTTCTATATTTATGTAAAATTATGTATGTATATATGTATGTGTAGCCTATATGTGTAATATAGCCTATAGCCTATTTTTATAATATATATATAAAAAATGTGCATGTATGTAAGAAAGATTCATATTCATTGATTTTTAGATTTTTAGATGCAACCCCAACTCCAAATGTTCTTGGCAGCAGATAAAGACAAAATATAAAAATATAATTCAAAGTGGTGAGTATTTACCACAACCTTTTATTACTTTTGTGTACATTTTATCACAAACACTTGTTTGCAGCAAACAGAAATAAAGAGTTAAATTCAGTAAACCAGAATACACTGTGGCGGAGGAGTTGGCCCTGAATAGGCAATAAGGGACGGCCGATTATGGATGTGATTACAGGTGCTGTACAATCTGACCCTGGTGCTGGCTCCTCTAAGCAAGTAAGTATGTGCAATACATTACTACTTTTTTAAAGTTTTAAATATGGCTGACTGTATGTTCTGCAGTAGAGGGAAATACAGTGTCCCTGTTGAAGCCAGCACACATACACACAGTCTATTATTTATTAGGGTGGAGGAAATGATGAAGACACTCTGTCTGTGTGTTCTCAGACAGTTGCTGATGTGAATGCACTGGGCTTTTTATTATGGCAAACATTTGAATGTGTGGCATAAAAAAAGGAACTGGCCCTTACACATCTCTTTTATTGTAGGATTTTTCACAACCTGCCCCAGAAACTGAGGCCTCTACCTCAATGGGCTTCAGAAGAAATGTGAACAAGGTAAGGATTTAAAACCCTTGACATAAATTACAGTCAGTCCTGTGTTTGTAGGAAGTCAAGGAACTTTTTGTGATTTGATGAGCCTCCAGAAAACTTGTAATGATCATGTTTGTGGTGGAATTATGTTTCAGGTGGAAACAGACTCAGTCAGGGCCCTGTACAAAAGGAGTCTTGAACTAGAATGCACACTAAAGGAGTCTTGAACTAGACTGTTCACTAAAGGAGATGGACTGTGAGCTGAGGAGGCTCCAAAAAAAAATTGGAGATCAAACAGCTGGATTAAACTGATCTCAGTATGTGAACCTATTTAACCAAGTAACACTTTAGTATGAATATTTATTAATGCAACTTTCTCTTGCTCTCTTTCTCCCTCCCATCCCACAAAACCAATAAAACAGTTTGAGACCTATCTGCAGTTTCAATATGCTTTTATTAAGTGTAATATTGTATGGTGATTGCATCTACATCTGCACCAGCTGGGTGGTCAAGTGTGATCGGGTCAGTTTCATCTGGGAGAAGCTGGTTTTGTGGTGTTTCTCGCTCCTTTCAACTGGTGGCTATATTGTGCAGAATGGCCCATGCAGCCACTATCTGTGATGCCCGCTCTGGTGACTCTTAAGGGCCGAACACAGTTGAAATGTGCCTTTAGGAGGCCAAAGGTCATCTCTATTTTCACTCTGGTTTTACTGAGGGCCACATTGAAGCGGTGCTGTGGCCCTGTCTGAGGGTCATGATAGGGGGTTATTGTGTAGGTTTTTCTATCTCAGTTCAAATGAACAGTGTTTTGTACTGTACAAAATTTAACTTGCTTTCCTCAAAGCGCTGACACAACACAGACTCATGGAAAATTTGTGAGACAAGCACTGGAGCCAGGCCATTTGGCATCCAAACTTGATCATAATCTGCCTCATGTTCCCCTAGAGCAGTGGAGATTGGAGCAATAGACTGCATGTTGCAATGACTCTAGGGAATCCTATCATAAGATTAACAGAATAATAATAAAAAACATTCAAAATAATTCTTAACATGTATTATATTGTATAGTACATTTGTGAAATTTGCTTTTTGAAAAAAAAAAAAGTGTTCATGTGATGTCACCCTATCAATATATCTTACCGGCAATTTTATAAAAGCCCTCTTTTATGGACATGGTCGATAAATGTCCGGGGAACACTATTAATGAAACTATTCATGTACTCCTGCAGAGCGAGGACCACCTTGCAAATGGTCACCCACCGTGCGGTGCAAGTATGTACCACCTGCAAAAAAATGCAACACAATACCATTTGCGTTACAGTAAGTGCATGAATTCGACGTGTTAAATTATTTTTGTGCGGCTCAAGAAGTTTGCAAAGATAAGACATTCCTTCCGCGGAAAATCTGTATCTTTCATACAAGTAACTATCAGGAAAGGCAAGGGGATTTTGTCTTGATTCTTTCTCTACGAAGTGCTCGTCAAACAATTTGCGCTGAGATGTCACAGGATTTGGAAGAAAAGGTGAAGTCATTGCAACAGACACTGGGAATAAATTACGTCACCTATATGTTTCTTTGCTCTCAGCTGATTGGTCAAACTTCAGTCTGAGATCTTGAATCCAGAACATAACCTGCCCCGGAGCAGGTTAGCCGTGCAGCGTAAGATACCATGGCGACGAACACCGATTAAAGCCGAGCTACTTTTATAGTAGGCTACCTAAAACCCAGGGTTGGCGGAAACTAAACTGAAACATAGCTGGCTAGCCACCTAAACTGGCTTCATGGTACAGGCCCCTGGACACAAAAACAATTGGTTTCACCAACCACTCAAAACCAAAACAAATAGTGTTACAACCAATCACCGACAGGGGGAGGGTGTTGTGAGGTTTTGAGCCAGCTTCTTCTTCAGCTCCGACTTCGCGTGCAGCCGTACACGAGCACAAAATAAATCAGGGCATAATATATATATATACAGACCCTTTCCAAAAAATTAGAATATCATGGAAAAGTTTATTTATTTCCATATTTCCATTAAAAACGTTAAACGTCCATAGATTATAGATTCAGGACCCACTGTTACGGCCTCAGCCTTATGGGTGTTGCCTGTGAATTTTTGTGTGTGTTTGTTACGTCTTCTAATTGGGGTTTATTTCTGAGTGTAGGCTCCGCCCTTGCGCACCCGTGGCCCGTTGCTCTGATGGCTCGTGCTGAGCATATAAGTGGAGTGTGAAGGAGGGTGAGACATGCAACGGTGAACTCCGTGCGCGTCATGATGCCTAGCCGCTGATCAACTCAAGCTGTGTTCTTTGTACTGTGCAACTATTTTGTTCTATTTGTTAGTGTTTGTTATGTCTATGTTGACTTTAGTGTAGAGTAAATGTGTGTTACATGTGGAGAGAGAAAAATTGAGAGACGTGAGTTTGTGCAGTCATTTATTAGTCCTATAATAAATGTTTTAAACTGCTCTTTGCCTTGCGTCTCCTTTTATGTTGCTGAACCCTTTTGAAACGAGCATTTTAACAACAGGGGTTCGTAACACCCACAACTTAAACGATTTCAAGTATTTAGTGGTTTATTTGTACATAATTTGGGCTTCCAGCTCATAAAACCCACGAAAACAGGATTTCAAAAAATTTGAATATTACATGAAATCACACAGTAATACCATGGTCATTGAACCAGGTTTTGGTTCTTTTGGCAGTGTGGGCAGGTGCAAATCCTGCTGGAAAATGAAGGAAGCATCTCCATAAAGCTTGTCTGCTGAAGGAAGCATGAAGTGCTCTGGAAATGTCCTGGTAGAGACGGCTGCGTTGAGTGGACAGCACAGTGGACCAACACCAGCCGATGACATGGCTCCCCAAACCAACACAGACTGTGGAAACTTCACACTGGACTTCAAGCATCTTGGATTGTGTGCCTCTCCATTCTTCCTCCAGACTCTGGACCTTGGTTTCCAAATGAGATGCAAAATTTGCTCTCATCAGAAAAGAGGACTTTGGTCCACTGTGCTTTATTAAATCCAGAGTCAACGCAGCCGTCTACCAGGACATTTTCAGAGCACTTCATGCTTCAGACAGACAGACAGACATGTCGTTTGAGTATCAGCCAAACGCTCCTACAAAAGATGTGTTGAATTGATCAAAGACATTGTGGAGAATACAAGTCACAACTGTTGTCCCTCAAGCGAGGTGCTTCCCATGATGCTTTTGGGAAACTTTCACTGTAATAATCACTTTGGAATCCTTGTGTAAACTAGAAACAGAGTATCGCCCACACTTTTCCATCCTCCTACTGGGCTCAAATTCCTGGCATCAGGACAGGCTATCTGTTCAAAAGCTTGGTTGAGCTAATAACAGTCAGAGCCTGTGTGAGATGTCTGAGGCACACTGCCAAATTATTGACACCTAACTGGTTTAAAATAAAGTCAAAACAATAGACTTAATGAGACGGAATGAAATCTTGTACATCACCAGTATCAGCATCAGCCACTGAAAAATACACTGGTCAAAGAGTAGCCTGCACAAACATATAAAATGAGATGCAATTACATTATAATCATGCATTTAACAGACACTTTTATCCAAAGTGACTTACAATAGGGGAACAAAAGCAATTTATCATAGAACCAACACTAATCATATTCAGGTGGAGGTTTTGCAGCTCATTCCACCTGAGAGGAGCAGAGAGGGCAAAGGGTCTGGAAAATGACTTTGAGAAAGCAACGTTAGATCTATGACCCTCTTCGGCTTTCAATCGATGAAAAGTTCTTGATATGTTCCAGGCTGAATTTCTCTGGGAAGGTGCATTAATCTTTTTTAAACCATAAACGCAACTTCAGCCTATGAGACAGTGATATTGTTTGTAATGATGGAAAATATTCGACACACTGCATTCATATTTTGACACATGGTTTAAGGACTGTATGTAAAGGTGCATGCCAACTATTAAAAACCCTGTTTACCTTTGATGAGGGAGAGATTTTGCAGTGGTAGGTTCTCATGGGTGGATAAGGGTTACTCAAATGAAAATAATTGTTTTAAATATCACTTTGTTGTTCAAAAGCAGCTGTACTAAACAATGTGCCTCACAAAGAAAAAAATGTGTTCAAGTTTACAAATTAAGCAACAACACCTCATTGATCCGGGGGTTCTGCATTGTAGAACCATTAAATACTGTATATTCATCTAGGCTACATATATTAATTTATTAAAAAAATATTGACATTGCATATTAAATAGTGTAACACATCGATGACATTGGTAGCTGGTAAACAAACAATAGGCTATGATCTTTTTTTTTTCTTTTTTCTTTTTTTTGTAAAGTAATAAATTTGAACTATTTGCAAATATCTTTTCATTTTAAAATATTTAATATTACCGTAATAACATATAATAGCCTATGTAACATATAATAATATATTAAATATTAAATGTTTAGCCACATCCCCTCCCCAATCTCCTTCATTGTTAAAACCGAAGCGTCGCGCTGGAATTCACGTTTGGTCTCTGATAATGTGTGAACACTTAAGAAGCCTTCTTTGGTTTGATTAGTCATCTCAATTGTTTTGACATTGACGAGTGCTGTTAAACCGCTTGAAACTTTTACAACTTTTTGTGTTCCTGCAACAAACAGAGAGGCTATAGCCTACGACCCTGTCAGTATCTCCACTATTATTTGACATACAGAAATGCAAAATTGCAGCATTGCGTCATCAAGGGGAGATTTGCTAGTCGTGAGTGACCGACTCGACTCGAAATGAACTTTCATTTTGTAAGTGAAATTTGAGTAGCCTGTAGGCTATATATAGGCTACTAGTGAGCTGTAGAGAGAGCCAGTCGCGCTGAAGAGTAGACACGGACCAGAGGTGAGCAATAACTCTCTCTTCAACAGGAACATACAATCCTTTATATTTATTAATCCATAACCAGCCACAGGACAATCTTTAGTACATGGTATTTTTGTATTCTGTGATTTACACATTTTGCAGATTTTTAAATAGGCTAATAGAAAACTGTTTTTCTGCGTGTTTGTGATAAATTTGTCTTATCAGTGTGACAGTGCTGATTCTATTTGTTTTTGCGTTCAGTGAATACAATGCAATAGAAAAACATGTCGGCTATATCATCAAGGTCAATTTCTGTCGTGGCTCTGTAGATTCCACAGCAATATTATCATGAATGGATCTTTTTCATTGTGTTCTCTGTGCTTTATTGTAGGCTAGTAAATATTGTGTTTGTATTTTACGCTCGTGAAGGTGATTATACACAGGGCAACTTTTTGAGCAATGTTGTCCAAGCAACAATCGCTCGGCAAGATTGTCCAGAAACATTGGTCAAAAAGTTGCCCTGTGTATAATCACCTTGAGTCTCTTCAACCCCTCTAAATAAATGCATGATTCGTTTTGTTGTTTGAAATCTCGCAAAATTATTAATTAAATTATGACTGAGCTTACAGTAATCGTCTCTGATTTAATCTAGCACTTGCTTGTTAGTCCTTGTTTCACTCTTGATGTAACTTTCTGACGTTTTTTTCTTTTCTTTTCTTTTTTCCTATTGCAGAATCAAAACCATGAATGCTGTAAATGCAGTGCAACTGTTCATTCTGGTTTGGACTTTTACTGCTGTCTGTCAAGCTGATGGTAAGAGAATAAACTTTCCCTGAAAGAGTGTGTGAGAATTTTTAATAGGGAATAAATATAAGATAATGAAGAAAAAGTTAAAAACTTGTTAATAGATATCATAACACAAGTTGCTCCTTTTGCAGGTGTATCCGGGTCAGTCCAAGTGTTTATGGCTCTGAATATTTCATCCTTCCAGGGAATTAAAATTAAAATTCTGATTTACTATTTGAACAATTATGAGCAATAGAGTGAAATCCAGGGAGCAGTGCATTTTCTGCTAATTTATGTGTTTATACACTCTTTTCAGTAAAATAATGTGTTCATACAGAGAAGCAGAAAATCACATTTTCAGTCAAGACTACGTGATCTTGTGTTTCTCTACTGACTCTGATGTTCATGATTAAAAGAAACAGCCAGGGTGTTGCATGCAGAGACAGTATTGTATATATTACTATTGAATATATAAGCTATAATTAATTTTAAATAATAAAATATGTGACCCTCCCATTACCAGAGATTAAATCCTGTTCAAACTCTAATGTATTTAAACACATAATCTGATATGTTAAAAAAGTTTACTGAGATGTAAAGTAAAAAAAAAAAGTTTAAAAAAAACATCTTTATTATTATATAGTTGCTGTATTATATGATATACACTGTTATTTTTCAGATGACATCAGTGTAAGCTGTGAGAATGTGACTGGAACTGTGAGTGAAGAAGTAACTCTCACCTGCAGCGTCTCTGTGAACAAGTCTGGATGCTGCATTACAATGTATAAGTTTCAATACCCTGAGAAATATAATTACTCCGAAATCTGTAAAGTAGAGTTTCCTCAGGACCCCTGTGAACAGAGAAACAGCTTCACATGCAGCTTCAATTCAACTACAGTAATGACTGGAGAATTCAGATTCTTTATCCAAACAAATAAAGGAAAGACATCAGCTGAATTCACTGTGAACATAACAGGTACAGTATATAAAACTGTTGTTTATAATTCAATAAATGTTTGCAAATGTACTTTTATTTTCAATCTACTAACAGTGGTTTAAAATCTGTTAACAGAGCCCAGTAAACCTGAACCCACTGAAGCTCCTGGTAAGAAATATATAACATTGATTATTGAGTTACTTATAGAACACAGAAAACTGATGTTTAGTTTCTTGTCAGAATATTTATCATTTTAAAAATCACCTGTGAATAAATTATTTTATAGTTTAAGGTCTAAGAAGGAAACGTATGTATGATCACGGTCTCCAAACAGATGCATCTCTCTAGATATGTGATTTTAGAGATGTTTAGATCTGGTCTGTGTGTCAAGAAATCAGTTTGATCAGATTCTCAGCAGCAGAAATGTTTTGTGAAGTTTGTGTGGAGAATCTGACTGATGTTTGATAGGCTGAAGTTGACTTTATGATTTAAACAATTATTTAAACCGTTTAATTGCACCTTTCCAGAGTCAACATCAATAACAGCAGAGAAGGAGAGAAGCAAAGGAGACGATACAAGATCTAAGAACGCTGTCATCACTGCAGTTACAGGCTGTTTCATCTTCATCATCATCATCATCATCATAATGACAATCATTTACAAAAAGAAACCAAACCACAGCCAATCTTGTGGATTCCAGAGGATGTTTCTGTGCCATAAACATGATGATAACAACAGCAATTTCCAAGAGCAAAATCCAGAAAATCTAATATCACTGACTGCAGTATGAAAGCATTGAGTTTTGTTTGACTGGGGTGGTTGATTATTCACTTTTCTAACTTTAGTTAGTGTGTAATGTTGCTGTTTGAGCATAAACAACATCTGCAAAGTTACAACACTCAAAGTTCAAAGCAAAGGGAGATATTTGCTTTTAAAGAAATCGCTTTTTAAGGACTACAACAAACGGCTGGTAGAGACTACAAGAGTTTCCTTCCGCGTTAGTGACATCACCAACCCTAGAATTTACATAAACTCCGCCCCCGGGAACATGATTTATAGATTATCAAGACAGAATATGCTAATCAATGACTAGAAGATAACTACACATAAGCTTCATAACTTCATCAACTAACCGTTCAGAAATGTTGTCTACATGTTGGCACTTCTTCTTGAGTCTCTCCATCTTTGTCCGACTCCATTTTGAACATAAAAGGTTAAAAGTTTTTGAAATTTTCAGGACATAAGCTCTTGAAGCTCCGCCCTCTGTGCCGGGAGCAGCAGCTCATTTGCATTTAAAGTGACAGTCACAAAAAGGTGCATATTTGCTCACCCTCACAAAGTGACAATTTTAACATGCTATATAAAAATATCTGTGGGGTATTTTGAGCTAAAACTTCACATACACACTCTGGGGACATCAGAGATTTATTTTACATCTTGTGAAAACGGTATTATACCACCCCTTTAAATGTGAAGATCATGAAAGACAAAAGCTTCACAGGAACTCCATAAACTATATCTGTACATACACACTATCTGTTTTACCTCAAACTACTGAACTATATAATCTGGTTGTAGGTTTTAAAACTCTGTTTCTGTTTTATATTGATTTCTGTGAAATAATGGTACATTATTGATCTCTTTGATCAGTGTGTGTGTGTGTGTGTGTGTGTGTGTGTGTGTGTGTGTGTGTGTGTGTGTGTGTGTGTGTGTGTGTGTGTGTATGTATATGTATATATATATATGTGTGAACATTAAGAGACAATGCAACAAATCCCAAACTGTGTTTGGTTTTGTCCTTTTTTTCTGACTTTCAGAAATGCTTATAATGAATGACAATTTTGTATTTGGTAAGTTATACCTTAAGTATGGAAATTAAATTGGAGTTTTATCATTCTCTGTACCTGCACTTTTCTAATACTGTGAGCAGTGTGGTTTTGTACATTGTCCTTTATTATAAAAAAAAGAAAAAAAAAAAGAATAAAGTCTTGTAATACTCTCTAAAGATGAATATCTGAAAGCTTTTTTATCACCACATGATGATGGGTAAATTACAGTCGGCTACCAGTAAAGCTAGTAAAGTGGGTGAAGGGTGGCTGCACAGAGATCATCTGAATCTATGCCTTATTTATTTGTTAAATATCAAGTCATTTTTTACAAATACAGATTGTTTCATTTCAAAGCAGCTTTACAGTGATAACAGGAAAATAATGCTACAAAGTTTCTTTCGGCTGGATGAACTTTTTGTGCAGTTAAATTACATTTATTTATTTTGTATTTATTTTTATTTTTTGCAGGTGATTAGAGATTTGAAGGTAGAATGATTTTACTAGAAGTTTAGATCGACCTTGAGATTAGTTTCTGTAAAATGAGCAATGAATTATATTTATGAATTTGGCAGATGTTTTTATCCAAAGCGCCTTACAATCAAGGTTTACATTTGATCAGTTCATGCATTTCCCAAGAATCGAACCTATGATCTTGTCTAACCTTTACCACTATACTCTTCTGTTTGAGGGACATGTTTACTGTCCTGAGAGATAAAATTACTAATGATCCTACAGGGGAGATATGTCACTGACAGCACCGACTGCTGGCTCGAAATGAAATGCTGTGTGTGTGTTCTGTGAGCAACTGAGTCAATTAGAAAGTGAAAGCCTGTATTTATACACTAGAGTGATCTGAAGAGAGAGTCACACACACTGAAGACACACAGACCAGAGGTGAGCAATAACTCTCTCTTCAACAGGGAAAAATAATATCCTTTATATTTACTAATCCATAACCAGCCACAGGAAAATCTTCAGCACATGCGTGGTATCTTTGTATTATGTGATTTACACATTTTGCAGATTTTTCAATATGTCTTTTAAATAGCCTATAGAAAACTGCGTGTTTGTGATCGTTTTGTCTGATTGATGTTGCAGTGTTGGTTCTATGTGTTTTTGCGTTCAGCCAGTGAAGACAATGCCATAGAACATTATTTCATCACGTTCAGTTTCTGTCGTGGCTCTGTAGATTCAGCAGCAATATTATCATGAATGGATGCGTTTCGTTGTGTTCTCTGTGCTTTAGTGTAGTACACGATTCTGGTTTTGTGGTTGTAGTTTACACTCGTGAGTCTCTTCAGCCCCTCTAAATTAATGCATGATTCATTATATTGTGTGAAACCTCGCAAAATGATTTAATTAAATTCTGACATCTCTGCTGAGCTTACAGTAAATCATCTCTACTAATCTCTAGCACTTCCTTATTTGTCCTAGTTGTTTAAGTTTCACGTTCAAGTTATGCAACTTTCTGTTGTAATTTTTTCCTATTGCAGAATCAAAAGCATGAATGCTGTAAATGCAGTGCAACTGTTCATTCTGGTTTGGACTTTTACTGCTGTCTGTCAAGCGGATGGTAAGAGAATAAACTTTCCCCTAGAAATTGTGAGGAGGGACTAAATCTAAGGCAATAATTTAAAAAAAGGTCAAATCTTGTGTTTCTCTACTGACTCTGATGCACATGATTAAAAGAAACAGTCAGGGGTGTTGCATGCAGAGACTGTGGTGTATATATTACTATTGAATATATAAGCTATAATTCATTTTAAATAATAAAATATGTGACCCTCCCATTACCAGATATTAAATCCTGTTCAAACTCTAATGTATTTAAACACATAATCTGATATGTTAAAAGTTTACTGAGATGTAAAGTAAAAAAAAAAAAGTTTTAAAAAAAACATCTTTATTATTATATAGTTGCTGTATTATATGATATACACTGTTATTTTTCAGATCACATCAGTGTAAGCTGTGAGGATGTGACTGGAACTGTGAGGAAAGAAGTAACTCTCACCTGCAGCGTCTCTCTGAAGAAGTCTGGATGCTGCATTGAATTCTATAAGTTTCAATATCCTGAGAAATATACTGACTCCGCAATCTGTAGAGAAGAGCCTCCTCAGGACCCCTGTGCACAGAGAAACAGCTTCACATGCAGCTTCAGTCCAACTACAGCAATGACTGGAGAATTCAGATTCTTTGTGCAAACAAATAAAGGACATATATCAGCTGAATTCACTGTGAACATAACAGGTACCGTATATAATACTGTTGTTTATAATTCAATAAATATTTGCAAATGTACTTTTATTTTCAATCTACTAACAGTGGTTTAAAATCTGTTAACAGAGACCAGTAAACCTGAACCCACTGAAGCTCCTGGTAAGAAATATATTACATTGATTATTGAGTTATTTATGGAACACAGAAAACTGATGTTTAGTCTCTTGTCAGAATATTTATCATTTTAAAAATCACCTGTGAATAAATGATTTTATAGTTTAAGGTCTAAGAAGGAAACGTATGTATGATCACGGTCTCCAAACAGATGCATCTCTCTAGATATGTGATTTTAGAGATGTTTAGATCTGGTCTGTCCGTCAAGAAATCAGTTTGATCAGATTCTCAGCAGCAGAAATGTTTTGTGAAGTTTGTGTGGAGAATCTGACTGATGTTTGATAGGCTGAAGTTGACTTTATGATTTAAACAATTATTTAAACCGTTTAATTGCACCTTTCCAGAGTCAACATCAATAACAGAAAAGAAGGAGAGAAGCGAAGGAGACGATACAAGCTCAAAGAGATCTAAGAGCGCTGTCATCACTGCAATTACAGGCTGTTTCATCATCATCATCATCATCATCATCATGACAATCATTTACAAAAAGAAACCAAACTACAGCCAATCTTGTGGATTCCAGAGGATGTTTCTGTGCCATAAACATGATGATAACAACAGCAATTTCCAAGAGCAAAATCCAGGAAATGTGATCTAATATCACTGACTGCAGTATGAAAGCATTGAGTTTTGTTTGACTGGGGTGGTTGATTATTCACTTTTCTAACTTTAGTTAGTGTGTAATGTTGCTGTTTGAGCATAAACAACATCTGCAAAGTTACGACACTCAAAGTTCAAAGCAAAGGGAGATATTTGCTTTTAAAGAAATAGCTTTTTAAGGACTACAACAAACGGCTGGTAGAGACTACAAGAGCTTCCTTCCGCGTTAGTGACATCACAAACCCTAGAATTTACATAAGATTTATTATACATCTTGTAAAAACAGCATTATACCACCCCTTTAAATGTGAAGATCATGAAAGACAAAAGCTTCATAACTCCATAAACTATATCTGTACATACACACTATCTGCTTTACCTCATACTGAACTATATAACTCTGGTTGTAGGTTTTAAAACTCTGTTTCTGTTTTATATTGATTTCTGTGAAATAATGGTACATTATCGATCTCTTTGATCAGTGTGTGTGTGTTTGTGTGTGTGTATGTATGTATATATATATATATAATTTTTTTTTTTTTTTTTTTTTTTGACTTTCAGAAATGCTTATAATGAATGACAATTTTGTATTTGGTACCTTAAGTATGGAAATTAAATTTGACTTTTATCATTCTCTGTACCTGCACTTTTCTAATACTGTGAACAGTGTGGCTTTGTACATTGTCCTTTATTATTAAAACAAAAAATTAAATGAATACAGTCTTGTAATACTCTCTAAAAATGAATATCTGAAAGCTTTTTTATCAGCACATGATGATGGGTAAATTACAGTCGGCTACCAGTAAAGCTAGTAAAGTGGGTGAAGGGTGGCTGCACAGAGATCATCTGAATCTATGCCTTATTTATTTGTTAAATATCAAGTCATCTTTATTTATATAGCGCTTTTTACAAATACAGATTGTTTCATTTCAAAGCAGCTTTACAGTGATAACAGGGAAATAATGCAATAAAGTTTGTTTCGGCTGTACAGCAGAGAGAGAGGAAAGTCATTGTCCAGCTTAAGTAAGTTCAGCATTGATTCATTTCCATTGGATGAACTTTGTGCAGTTAAATTTTAGATAAACATTGTTTTGTTTTTTTGTTTTTTGCAGGTGATAAGAGATTTGAAGGTAGAATGATTTTACTATAAGTTTAGATCGAACTTGAGATTAATTTTCTGAAAAATGAGCATTGAATTATATTTATGAATTTGGCAGATGTTTTTATCCAAAAGCGCCTTACAATCAAGGTTTACATTTGATCAGTTCATGCATTCCCCAAGAATTGAACCCATGATCTTGTCTAACCTTTACCACCAGATACTCTTCTGTTTGAGTGACATGTTTACAGTTCTGAGGAAGAAAACTAAATGATCCTACATCTGATAAAAGCAAACAACTGTCAAGTGTCAAGCATTCAGAGTTGAAAATCAAATCACTCATGCATTACTTATAATCAAGTGTTGAATTCAATCAGTCATTTTGAGGAGGACGAAGAGGGCAAGAAAGGAGGAGGGACAATATTGCTTGTGATGTCGACGAAGTGCTCTGGCCTGGCCTGACCCAGCCCAAAGACAAGAAGAAGCACACTGATCACATATTTACTCCTTTGATTTTTGTCCCTGTTAGTATTGTATACTGTAGTACAGTGCATTGTGGGCTGTATACTGTACAATGAACAAATTGTATGGCCCTGAACATTGTGCTTTCCATTTGTTAACAGTACTGACTGCTCAATAGATTTTGACTGGTTGCAGGTTCATATCAACAAAGAACAAGAATTACAGTTTCACAGAGACAAAGGACAAGTTTGTGAGATGCAGGGTACAGTACCGTAAAAATAGGGGTACAAGGAGGAGGAAGAACAACAAAAAATGCAAAGAGCAAAGCAGAGTAGTAATTTCTGATCACTTTTGAGCTACTATGATAGAACATGTTTTCGTTCATCAAAAGACAATGATGGAAAAATATGAAATTTGTTTTGAGATTAAAAATGTACTTCTCCCTGAGAACTACCTATTTGAACTATATTGAATTATTATTATTATTATAATTATTATTATATAATTATATGTTTCGAACAATGTGTTTTCTATTTTTGGGTGTATTGTTTACTGACTGCTTGATAGTGTATATCCTTTTGATCACTTTGTTTATGATTTGAGAGCAGTGTTTGATTTTGAACATAGGTAAAACTGGTTTGAGGCAAAAGTTTCATTTTGCAAGAGTCAGAGGTTTTGTAAATAGTGCTTGAAGACGAGGTTTTGTGTTGAATGTTTTCAGAAAATGGAGCAAGGTTTCAGAAATTGGGTCTCATTCTTGAAACACGAGCAGAACGAATTTTTGTGTAAATCGTGTGTAAAGTGGTTCTGGCGTAAATTTTCGGATTCATTAAAATGTTCGTATTTTCCAAATGTTAGTCGGTAGCCTACGAAAGAAATCTACTCCTGCTCCAGCCACGCGTAAATAGTGTGTTTAACATCCGAACGTTTTGCTCATTAATAAGGCTGCATTTTAATTCACCTTAAGTTTATTTTACTTAAGTTTATTTGACGGGGTTAAATGTCGAACCATGTTCTTTTCACTTATGGGACTGTTCGATTAACAGATGAAACTCCATTAACTGCATCTGTATGCTGCCAAGCTTCCTTTTTTTAGGACCCGATACGCCACTATGTACGCTTGAAAATAAAATGTGGCGTTTTGAACGAACTTCTGATAATAAAACTTCAATTTCTGCATCTGAGAAATTTCTCTTTTTCATTCGCTTTTGAGAAGACATGTTGAAATCCTTCGTTTGGTGTCATAATATGATGCCCATATATAGTTGTCAGTCGGATTTAATGGGCGGGATTTATGGTAATTGAGAATGAGCGTGCACGCGCGTCCCATTTACGACTGATTGGAATTCATTAAAACACACATTTCACTATCACATCTGACGTTTACGAAGTATTTGTGAATCAGGAGAAGAGTTTTCGGGAAGGTCTCTTTACCAGCAAATCACTCACATTTAGGGGAGAGTGGGGTAAAGTGAGACATTTTTTACATTTGTTCACCTCTAAGTGAGCTAAAATGATATATCAGTCAAATTTACACATTTCCTATTAATTCAGGATGTTTCCTAGCAATGGAAATTATTAGAATGTATTCAGGACGAAGGGTAGTGAAAATATGATTGTTTTTAAAAAAGTGGTCTTGTGTCTCACTTTACCCCAGCTTAGGGGTAAACTGAGACAGACCAGAGAAATCAAGGGGGTAAAGTGAACCAGCTGGGGGTAAACTGATCCACTTACTTTTTCCACTCTGAAACTTCCATAACAACACATGTTGTAACAGTTAGAATTCTGACAGCTAGCTTGACAACCACACATTCCAGAACTAGTAACAGAATCATGGGTATTGGTCAATTAAGCACATTTTTTTGATGACCCACCGGTGCGCATCCAAGTGAAGGTGCAACGCCCTTGGCACACTGGAGGAAATTCCTCCTAAAAAAAAAGAACTATGTCCAAAATATTGTGATACATTTGGAAGCTCAATGCAATCAGACCTCCCCTGCATGGCCAGCCCAAGGAGGGTGGCCCATCCTGGGCCAGATTTGGATTTGTCCGCCACCGCTGGAGTTCCGTCTGGAGCAAAGTCGGTCCTAAAACGGACCTTTCGGTCTTTGTGGAGGTGGGACAATGCTCCGCTTGGACAAGGAACATGGACCAGAGAACCGTGGTGGTCAGACCGGGTGGGGAAACCGCCTGACCCAGCCCAGAGAAAGTGCATTTTGTGCGGGCGAGACTTCCAGTAAATAGGGTCTGGTTTGGACACCCAGTCCCTCGGTGCCAGGGCGTGCATACCGGTGAATATGCACCATCCTGGGTGAGCTAGGGGTGAAAGACACTCTTGAGGATATTCCTCCTCATAAAAATTTCCAAAAATATCTTGTATTTGAAGAAGAGCTTCATGCTCGCAGACCTCCCGGGCCACACCTGCTGGCGCTCCTGCTGAAGCAACGACGGTCCAAACACAGACGCTTGGGTTAGTTGGGGCACCCCTGGCATGCCTTAAGTGCCAAACTTCGCCCTGCGCCTCCCCCCGCTTTGAATGCATCCTTCCCGGTTACGGCCTCGATCCAGATGCCTCCCGCCCCTGCCCCCGGTGGATGGTTCCTCACGCAGCCTGTGAGTGGCCGTGTCGTCTCGAGCCCAGGCCCGGGTGGAGCGAGACCCGTGTGTAGGGAGCCTGCGCATCGCGGTTCACCGTCCGGGGCTTTTCGGTTGATCCAGAGGTAAAACGTATGCTTGTCGAACGGTCGGTCTGGATAAACGGCGAAGCGACTCCAGGGGCTTGAGACACCCCTGGAGAAAAAGCGTTGGAGGAAGGTCCTCCTCCGAAAACAAAAACGGACAGTGTCCGTGAGGTTGCAGATAAACGAGATTCCCATGCTGACTTTAATTCTTAGAAGGCTCCCAGGGAGAGTGCGGAGCTCCTGTCAGAGACGACCTCGGTCCTAAAACGAACCTTGGGGGTTTTGTCGAGGAGGGGACAAACGCTCCATTCGGACAAGGTGAGAGGGAGAAGGTGCTCCACCTCTTTGCCTCAGCTACTGCACCCTAGGCTACTGATTTTACTTCCTCCTTCTTTTTGATGGCTTTTCTACAATGTTTATGATATTAAAAATAAAACATATGTCATGTAATATTACGTTAAAATATGTTTAAGACTAAACTTAACTTGTGCCTCATGTCTCACTTTACCCCACCGCCACATTTTAGAAAAAAACTATCTCTCTTAGCAATTCAGGCTTATCTTCAGCTAGCATCATCACATGGTTTTATATGTTGGTAGTTCATCAACATGTATGATATAAGTTTTTCTACCTGAATCAATTTGCTTTGGCACAACAGTTGATTAAGTTGACACCAAGAAAATTTACTTTTACATGCAAAAAATATATATTTTTGTGAAAAAAACATGCTTACTACAGCACCATGAGGTCCTCTCCTTCATGGGCAAGGGGAAATTAGAGGGGCTTGAAAACATAATGGTCAAATGACCAAAATTGTGTTCCATTGCCTAGATACAGGGGGTGTCTCACATTACCCGATGTCTCACATTACCCCATTCTCCCCTACTCGTATATTTACGAATGTTTCATGAATGAGACCCATTGTGTTTTAGCAATTGAGAAAAACTGTTATACAGATATAATTCAATTGAATGATGGCCAGTGAGATATACACATAAAACCGCTGACTTAAAAACTTATTTTACACTATATTTCTTGAAACAAACAACACAATTTAAAACAAAATATTTATATCAATGTGTCAGAAGTTATAGTTTTAACTCTCTGAAATCTCAGCTTACTCCATAAAACAACCAGACACAGGAAAAGTTTCTTTCCCCAGGCCATCTACCTCATGAACACTTAAATGTTCCCCTACTGTGGAACAAACATGTGCAATACTTCCCTCAGACATTTCATTAATAATAATAATAATAATTCATTACATTTATATAGCGCTTTTCTCGGCACTCAAAGCGCTTTACATAGAAGGGGGGATCTCCTCAACCATCAACGTTATAAGGTGCATTATAGCACCTTATAACTTTATATATATTTATAATTTATAATCTCCTCAACCCTCAACGTTATAAGGTGCATTATAGCACCTTATAACTTTATATATATTTATAATTTATAATCTTTTATTTTTATTTTATTTTTATTTTTTCTATTTTTTTATTTATACCTATGTTACTTGTCACTTGTCTTGTCACTTTATATTGTATGTGTACTGGAAGCTACTGTCACCAAGACAAATTCCTCGTATGCGCAAGCATACTTGGCAATAAAGCTCTTTCTGATTCTGATTCTGATTCTGATTCTGATTCTAAAAGCTATTATGCATGCCATATAATGATTCCTTTGTATGAATGTAATGTCCACATCCATTAATGTGGACTCCAGTGTTCGGCTGGTGAAATCTCCCTTTGATATATTTAGGCCTTACTGGACTCCGAGACACAGAAGGATATCTAGCCGGAAACTGACCATTTATAGATTTGTTATACAACGCATATATGATATGATATGATGTAATGGTTTTATTGGTTGAAGTGGTAAAACTCCCCTTATAACTTTCAATGTATATTCCATATCTAGGGTTTTGGGAGCTGAGCTATTGTCTCCCGAGCGCTGATTCATTGTTCATTCCTATGCCTGATTAAAGACATCATTGATGGGTTTGTTCTGTGTATTTTAGCCCTGTGTTTCGTTCAGTTCTTGGTCCGTTCTCGTCTTATGTTTGTTTGTTCTGTTCCTGGGTTTTTGACACATTTTTCAGAGTATTTTGTTCTGGTCAATAAAGAGAAGACTGCTGCATTTAAATCCATTTTTATTTCTCCCTGCTTCAACTAGACGTGACAAATTAAAATAATACATTTACAATAGTATAAAAATAATATTTGGCATCAATAAGGTCTTAAAAACGCACTCGATATAACGATTCACTCTTTTAGTTTGTGAACATGCCTGAAACATGCACAGCTTTATATGAAACAAGCTTTTCTTTTCAATCACTTCGCTGAATCATGGCTCCAGTTTCCATTTCTCCAGAAGTGTTTATTCATTTCATCACCAATCATTCGAACTAGTGACTCAGACAGAGTGGTGCCTGAGATGTGTGAGGTGGTGGACTAGTAGGAACATATCAAATATGAGTCATGGTTAATATGTGTCAATAAGATCTATATGCAGCAGTCTTTATTAATCATAAACTCAAACTAACAGAAACACTCAGAATTCTAATACACGGAACAGAACAACCAAGCTTACAATGACACCGACAGACAGGATTAAACTTCTAACGCGCAGCTTCGTATGATGTGTTGACGTAATTTCCACTGAAACAGGAAGCTAAGCTGAAGTCCACGGTGATGTCATAAAAATCGATGAAAGATTTTAGGAACTGTATGCTTGCATCTCCTAAATGCAAATTGTGTCACTGTTTTGGAGCACACCAGCATATTCATAATCTTAAGGCTAACACATTCATGCTAAAGGCTTTAAAAAAAAACAAAAAAAAAAACATTTTGATTTCAGGGGGCCTTTAAATACACTGGCAAACAGGAGGAACTAATGAGCCTGATTAACAAGACACGTGAACTCCACTAACACAATCAGTAACCATAGAAACTAACAGGGAGAAGGAGTAGGCCTACTTAACTGATTAGAAGATAAACTGAGAAACTTAAACATGAACAGATTTCAAAACGTGACAATATGTGAATGAAATTAATCAAATGTATTATTACACAAAGTTTTTGAAGCGCACTCTTAAGAAAAAAAATGTTTTGTCAAGTGCTTCATATAAAGAACCATTCAGGTGTTCCCGTCAGGGGATCCTTTTATGGATTATTTGCTATAATTTTTTTTGTTTGTTTGTTTGTTTTAATTTTAAATTTTAATTTAACTATATGAATTAAACAGCTCATAAACTTAATCGCATTTTGAAAAGTATTTTGAAATCATTTTCACTAGACATTTCTCCTCATCTAGAACCTTTTTGGCATAAAGGGTTCTTTACAATAGAGTCAATAACCTTTTAGAGGTCAGCTGAAATAATGTACAAATGTACTACTATTATATATATATATATATATATATTATTTTTTTCAGGCAACTGAGTAGGTGACTGTATAATCTGATAGACCTTTATGGTACTTTCTTTGTGTGTTTTTATTTTTATTTATTTTTTTACTCACTATTGAACATTCTTCAAAAATGCCCTTTAGCATTTCAATAATTGAATAAATAACAGCAGAATTATTAGACTGAATTTTATTTTTTATAGTGAATTGTGTGTTTAAAGGGGTGGTATAATACCCTTTTCACAAGGTGTAAAATAAATCTTTGATGTCCCCAGAGTGCGTATGTGAAGTTTTAGCTCAAAATACCCCACAGATATTTTTATGTGTGTCCCTTTAAATGCAAATGAGCTGCTGTTCCCGTCACAGAGGGCGGAGCTTCAAGAGCTCATGTGTGTTAGCAGCTCCAATCATAGATCTCCATATAAGGCTAGATGTCTTAAGGCGGAGTCTCGAAACGGCATCACACCGGCAGCCATCTTGTCACAGGGAAGCTTTCTGGCGAGCTCTGTGGTCTCTGAAGTAAGGTGAGTGATCAACACGAACACAAATCCTCTTATCTCGCTGAAATCTTGATGGATTTACAAACGGTTTGGTTTCTTACAAACGTTATTAACGTGGCTATAATTCTGGATGCTTGAACATGTTAAAATATATAATATTATATTTATTGATAAGTGTGCAGTGTCATAACTACATCTCTGACGTTTATAACAAACCAACCCGTTTGAAAATAGGTAGAAAATTGAGCAAGTTATAGTTATTTAAAAAGTACATGCACCATTAACACAATGTTTCGAGCGAGCTCCCTGTGGCAAGATGGCCGCCGTGTGCGGACGTCGACCTCCATTGGCCAGCAGCGCGGACGAGACGTCTAGCCTTTATTAAATGATATCTATGGCTCCAATTACCTCACACAGACATGCACTGACAATTTCTAAAACTTTTAGCCTTTTATGTTCAAACCGGAGTCAGACAAAGATGGAGAGACTCGAGAAGAAGTGACAACATGTACAAGCAACAGGGCATTTCTGAATGGTTAGTTGATTAATTTATGTTGCTTATGTGTAGTTATCTTCTAGTCATTGATTAGCATATTCTGTCTTGATAATCTATAAATCGTGTTTTGGGGGCGGAGTTTATGTAAATTCTAGGGATGGTGATGTCACTAACCCGGGAGGAATGTCAGGTAGTCTCTACCAGCCGTTTGTTGTAGTCCTTAAAAAGCAATTTCTTTGAAAGCAAATATCTCCCTTTGCTTTGAACGTTGAGCGTCATAACTTTGCAGATATTGTTTATGCTCAAACAGCAACATTACACTCTAACTAACTAAAGTTAAAAAAGTGAAATCATAATCAACCACCCCTTTAATGTTTCCAGGCTCTTCAGTTTTGCACTTCTGCTAAAGCTTTTTGTAAAGCAGAAGTCAGTATTTCCGCAGTTTGTCCTGCCAAGCAGTGTGTATCTGCTCTGGCAGAATTCTGATGTAGTTTAATCCTTGTGTGGCAGATAAATTAAAGCCATGTGTGGAGACTTGCACAGTTCAGCACTTCCAAGAGACAAAATGTGTGTTGTGTAATTCCTGGCATGTTGTCACTGCTCATTTTATACATGGAGGTGAAATAAGGACAAATGTTTTATCATTTTATGAGCATATATGAAACCTGCACAAAAACTAAAACCTGTTTTTATGCTGTTTGTAAAACCAACTGAATTCATAATTTGTTATTCATCATTTATATTTGTTGTGTAGTTCTGATTAGATATGATTATTATCTTAAAACACTGCTTTCATTTTGTGTTTGGTTTTACTTTTGGTCTCTTGTCATATTTGTCATCAGCACTTTCTGTCCGCTGTGTGAGAAAAAAACTTGCTAGTTCAACATACTCTGGCACTGCTAGAGCTGCCCTGCTAAGAGTCACACGTCAGTTGATTGTAATCAGTTCTGCAAAGCAAACAAAACATACTATACTTTATACTTTTCATTACTATTTGCCTTGTGGAAATACCCTATTCAATTATTTTCATTAGTGAATTAACCGTATTTATAATAAGATTTTTTCTCACTTTGCTGTGAGAACTGGTTGCAATGCCTTGTGGAGTTTTAATTTGTTGTAATAATAATGTGTAATAATGTAATAATGTGGTTAACAGAATAAGATACATTCAGCGATATCTCACGACCAATTCGTACGAGTGATTAAAAGGTGGCTAATTCGTACAGATTGCCGTGAGATCGGGTTGATACATCATGTCATCTTGTCAGTTATGTTTGAATCTTGACGCTTATAATGGAAGTATTCAAAATGTTATGATGTTTTAAGGCAGGTTTGCACATTTTTCTGTTTTATGATGCTCTGTAATCTGTTTTAACGATCTAAGCGCATGGTCTAAAGCGCACGGCACAAGTGCACTCAGGGCGTGTCCAAATTCACTTTTGCTAGTTTAACGACCGGAAAAAGGGTCGGCGCTCCCGGCGCATGGTCTAAAAGCGTTGTCCCTATTCTCTTAATGAATAATGGGTGTGTTTTGGGCTTAACGTGCAATAGACCAATCAGTGTCTCATCTCCCATTCCCTTTAAATGCTGGTTGTGCTTGCGCCATGGTGGATTTGCTATTTACATCACGGAATTGGCAAGCGGAAAAACTGAACACGTCTCCAGAGAGCATCTGGTCTGCTCGTGCGCGAGGTTAAAGCGTGCAAACAGACCATCTACGGGACTAGCCGGATTCCACCATATCTTTATGTACACAATAATAATCTTTTGCTTTATAATCCTTTTATTTTTAATATTTGTCATGTTTGTGTGCTGCTGTGCGTACCTGTGTGTGTAATAAGCAGAGGGTAGTCGCGTTGTGGACTCGCCTATAGGCGCACACTAACATGCTCTTTAAATAACAAAAAATTATAATATTGCGCCATTGACTTTAGACCAGGTTTCAGTTGGTCAATGCCGCAGTTTATCTCAGTTCTGCAAAATAGCAACGCTCCAACAATGTGCCAGAACACACCTCGTTTTCAGACCATCAGCTCATGGGTGCACAAATGGGCGCAAACACAACGTGGCGCAGGACGTGAAAATGATAACTGCGTCGGGCTGAAACTAGCAAAAAACACTTGTGCACAGTGTTGCCGCTGTATTGGGCCATATGAATGATAGGGCCCAAGGTCATTTGTTATTATAGTTTATTAGTTAAAGTCATTCTTTTATTGCAGACATAAAATCATGGACGTTGTACATGCTGTGAAGATGATAATACTGGTTTGGACCTTCAACTCTGCCTGAGAAGTCAATGGAAAATTATTCTTGGAAATGTTTCAATTCTCTAGTGTCTGGGAATGTTCGTAAGGAGGGTCAGTTTGATGAGCTGCAGTGTGTCCTAAAAAGCATTTGAGTCATGGATAAACAGCATGTAGTATTTGATCAAAGCCACTTTGTTCTCATTTCTTCGGGTGTTTCATTTAGGAGCACAATTTTTTATTTTGTTCAGTTGCTGCATTAAATAGATAAAATGTTATATTCCAGAGTCGTGTGTGCCGGCTTTCATTATAAGCTGTGCTGATGTGACTGGAACTGTGCATGAAGAATTGACCCTAAGCTGATTAAAAAAGCTGATCAGTGCTGCATTAAATTGAACACGTTTAAGGATGCTGAGGATGAAAATGCCACAACAGTCTATAAAGTCTTGGCTGGCCCTGTAAACGAGAAATGTGTTTACAAGCCAAGTACAAACATGACAGTAACATTTATATTCTTTTTCCAAACAAGTTGTGGAATGAAACAACAAAATTCACTGTCACCATAACAGGTACAGTTTTATTTATTATGCATCAAAGGATTTCAATAAATATTAAACACAGTTTTGGATGAAAATATACATTGTGTGCCTCCTTTATGAATGACCTCATTAAGTTTTAAAATCTGTTTACAGAGAACTTCAGTATAAAGTGAATATATGAATCTGATCATGGTTTCAACTATGTCATTACAGAGTTTGAATTCACTTATAAAGATAACTTTATAAGATTTTTTTTTTTTTTTTTTTGTCAAAAAGACTGAATCTGAAATCACTGTCATTGTTGGTGGCATAATCTGCTTCACCATCATAATGTTAGTCATTTTAAAAGAAATGCAATTGCACAAACCCTTGTGGATTATAAATGGGTTATAAAACAGCTGATTCAGACAAGGATAATGATGACAACAGTAAATAGTCAGAAAGAGCCTCTCAACAACATGACAATTGTGGCCATTGTGTTTCACATCCAGGGAATCTCATGCAGGATCAGGAGCATTTTGTCTCAGCAGTCAACAATAAACCCAATGTGAAAGCTTGTAAAGAGAAAACATATGTAATCTATTGCTGTAATACAAAACAATCGTCTCAAAATGGCAGCAGCTGCATTTGTATGAAACAAGAGAAAGTGAGTCTGCGATACCATACAACATAATTAAATAACTATAAACAGAATATTGATTTGAGTTTCAATATTTTATTAACTAACCAAACGCAAAACTTCCACGAGGGAAAACCATTCCTACTAGCAAGCGTAAATCGCCGACTTCAGTTACCCGGATGAGCCTGTGTTATCAGTTTTTTACCGGGGAATAACATGAATGGTGCGATTGACCAATCAGAATCAAGTATTCCACAGAGCAGTGTAATAATGAATGTTATTGTATAGTAAATATAGTACTTTATAATCATCTTTTTCTTTCTGTATCTTCAAACTATTATTATAACATACACATAGGTTTTCATTCTGTTTTATAGTCTTTTGGTTTCGTTTTTCATTGTTTCCCTGCATTTCTGTTCCTGTGCCTTTTGTTCCCTATGTTACCGCTTCTCATTTGTTTGTTTCCCTCGTTATTGATTATTTCACAGGTGTAGTTTACTATTGTCTTTTGTTGGCTAGGTCTGAGTATTTAAGTCCTCAGTTTCAGTTCATTTTTCTGTATGGTCTACGCTGTTGCTTAGTTTCTGTGTCAGTTTATCCCTGTAATTCGCATACGTTTCTGGTTTTGGCTGCAGTTTGGATCCGCCTCTCCTTCTCCTCTTTCTTGCCTGTCCTGCATGTGACAGAAAACAGGACCTAGAGAAGATAATGGATCTGCCAGCAGACTTTGCATTCCCATACCAGGCAGTGAATTGATTTCCCTATTTTGAACTGGCTTAAATGAACGAGTGAAACAACTAGATCCCCTGTCCCCTTATGCAATCCTCGAGGGAAATTTTAAGGATTTGCCCAGCTAGTACTCTCAAGGAGCGGTTCCTGATTTACTGTGTGTGAGGCGGAGGTGGGCTTTGACCTGAGGGAAATGCAACTGGTGCATCCGCTTCCATGTCTCCCTGTTCTGTGGGAGTAGTTTGTTTGATTAACTTTTTTTATCTTCCTGTGCCCTTTGTTCCATATGTTTCCGATTCTCATTTGTGGTCACGTTTTCCCTCTTTATTGATTCCTTTCATCATTGTCCCATCTAGTTTTCTTTCTTAACTCTGTATTTAAGCCCTCAGTAAGTATTTTTTATTTATGCCCAAGCTGTGCATTATAAATATTATAATGATATATACTTAAAATAATTGTTTAAGTAGTAAAACAATAAAAAGTATTTTTTTCCTCCCTTTCCTCACATGTGCTTTGGTCCACTGCCTGCTTTCTTCCATTACATCACTTACACACACAAGTCCGGTGGGAGAGAACAAAGTTCTTCAGTTGTGCAGCTACAGTAAGTCCATGCTACACTAATAATAGTAGTAAGGCTTTCCTCTGTGTAAACATATCCTTACAAGTACAATTTTGGCTTTTATTATTTGTGTCCCTTCAAAAATTTATCTTGAGAAATGTTATGTTTATTGACGCCAATGTGTGTTGCATTTAACTTATCAGAATGACAAGTCTTTGTGTCATTACAAACAAGACGTTCAAAATGCTAGCCATCTTGTTAATATAACAGTGTACTCTGACAGTATTTCCCCAGGCCCTATGCATAGGCAGTCCTGATGGGCCCCCATGTTCCTCAAACCCCCTGGAAATCACTCTGCCAAAGTAGCAGTGCTTCGCCTTCTGAGAATATAGTTCCCAGTATGTATACGGTTAGAAGATGGCTGTGTCTCATGTGACCTTGTTATTCGTACACGCTGTGACTATACAAATCACAACATGTGAATAGGAAAATGCTGGCGTTATTTTGTCACTTATTGGGAGCAGTATGCTAGCTGGAGCCGTTTACCTCCAGTGTTTGTGCTAAGCTAGGCTAGCGGTGGGTGCGTCAGACAGAGTTACGGCACGCACGGAGATGAGAAGGGTATGGACTTATCTAACTCTGGGGGATACGGTGAATAAGCTAAAGTCCCAAAAAGTCAGCGTGTTCCTTTAAGGCTTGTCATCCTGATTTGGGAATTCTGCCAACTCTCAGAATTACTCCCTAAAAGGAAGTCCCTGGTGGAGGAGATCGAGGAAGGCTGCGGCTAAATCCATCAATAGGGGTCCGGTAATCGTTTACAGACTGGTTTAACTCAAGCCCACTAAGAAGGAGAATGTAAACAAAGACCTATTTAATAATTGCACAAAAAAGGACACCCATGAAATTACTTGGAGAATAAAAACACTACTATCTCAGCCAGACATGGAAGAGACAGGAACATTGAGGACTTTAATAGGAGGTAACTGATGGCAAATAGTTGAACAGAAACACTGGGTAGTGTAGGAAACTTGTCAAAACTGGTCCAAGACAGGCAGAGAACAGAACTAATTAACATCCTTGGACACTAACAGTGGAACTCAGGCAGGATCAGAACAGGAGAAAAGGGCAAAAACAGCCTCTGAACGTGACAAATGCAGGTCTGCAAATTTTTTGCTGTTTTGTGATGCTCTGTAATAATTCATGTTAGACTTCAATTCTATTCAGTGCAGTTCTTTTTAATTTTAATTTAGATGTTTAAGAGTTAATATCATTCTTTTACTGCAGACGCAAAACCATGGACGTTGTAAATGCTGGGAAGATGATAATACTGGTTTGGTCCTTACCCTCTACCTGAGAAGTCAATGATTGCAAGAAAATTATTCTTGGAAATGTTTCAGTTCTCTAGTGTCTGGGAATGTTCGTAAGGAGGGTCAGTGTGTGTCCTAAAAAGCATTTGAGTCATGGATAAACAGCATTAGGATTTAATCAAAGCCACTTTGTTCTCATTTCTTCTGGCGTTTTATTTTTTAGTACAATGTTGTTCTGAGTCCTCCATGAACAGCAATTTTATTACCACTTTCAAGGCCCTGTGATATTTTGAAGCTTGCATAGGCAGAAATCAAGTCAGAGTCAGGACCTATCTACGGTGGCTGAGAGAGCTCAACACACTGCAACTGAAGAAAACACATGCAAATAGAAAAACACCTGCAAATTAAGAAAACATCATCAGTTTCACAACACATGTGTCACAACACAACACTGTCTGACCCCAGCGCAACTCAAGGATGTTCTGATCACCTTTCTGATATTATTGATTTTCTCAGAGAAGAAAGAAGCAAACTCACTGCACTTGCTGTTTGAGAGCTTTTCACTGGGAATCTGGCTTGGGGGGTTTGTCAGTCTCTCTACAGTAGCAAAAAGAGTGTGTGTGTTGTTTAAATTGCAGTTTATAATATTTGAGAAGAAAGTCTGTCTAGCTTTGCCTAGTTCCATATTGAAAGCATGAAGGCTGTCTTTGTAGATGTTATAATGGACTACAAGTTTTGTCTTCCGCCACATGCGCTCTGCTTTTCATATTTTGCACTGCTGTTGAGTTTCTCCAAGGTGCTTTTTGTCTGCCACTCTTCTTCCTGACTTTCACAGGAGCAATATCATCAATTACACTTTTAACTTTTGAGTTAAAAGAATCAAGGAGAAAATCAACAGAGTCTTCAGATATGCTTGGTGTTAAGGATATAGCCTTCATACACTAGTGTTCTCATTTAAGCATCTCTTCTTGACAGACACAGATCTAGCTTCAATGGCAGGAGAGATCAATATATCAAAGAAAATACAGAAATGATCAGACAGTGCTACATCCTTAATAACAATCGATGACATGTTTAGACCCTTACTGATAAGTAAATCTAGAGTGTGTCCACGATTGTGTGTGGGTCCATGTACATGCTGAGTCAGATCAAAAGTTATTAAAACAGTTTTGATTTCTTTTGCCATGTTGGTTTCCGCATTATCTATGTGAATGTTAAAATCTCCAGCAATGGCGAAATAGAATTGATAACAGTTCCGTAAAGTCCTCAGCAAAGGCTGGAGAATATTTTGGAGGCCTGTAAATAACTAGATGTACCGCATCGCGGTACAAAATATGACCGCCGCTCAGGCCTGCACTGGCTTTCCACAAAAATAAATGACGTGGAGTAATTTGGCTGTATTGCGTGTTTATGTATATACCTAAAAAAAGTAATAGTATGTGCATGTCTGTGTGTGTGTGTGTGTGTGTGTGTGTGTGTGTGTGTGTGTGTGTGTGTGTGTGTGTGTGTGTGTGTGTGTGTGTGTGTGTGTGTGTGTGTGTGTGTGTGTGTGTGTGTGTGTGTGTGTGTGTGTGTGTGTATGTGTGTGTGTTTGTGTATGTGTGTGTCTGTGTGTGTGTGTGTGTGTGTGTGTGTCTGTGCGTGTATGTATGTGTGCGTACATGTGTGCGCGTGTGTGTTTGTGTGTGTGTGTGTCTGTGCATGTGGATTTGTATGTGTGTGTATGGGTGTGTGTCTGTGCGTGTGGATGTCAGTGTGTGTGCATGCTTGCGTTTGTTTGTATTCCTGCATGTGTGTGTGTGACAGTATCATCCTAAACCAGCAACCCTTCGCTCAACAGCACCATCTACAGGCCGATGAGTGTACAGTCACTAAATGTGCACATAAATGAATTTATTTTATACCCCCCCATGGATGAAATTCTACAAAACTTAGCAGAGGATACCCCCAGAGGTTGTCAAGTTAATCATACACATGAAATATGGTGCAGTTCTGAACATCTCCACTGAAGATAGGGGCGATTAAAGCAGAATAATATTGCATTTTCATTTTTTATGGGAGGGGCGCAAATCACAAATGAGTGATTATGGGCTAGGTTGATGTGGGCCCTTAAGAGCAACATACCATAAAAATTTCTTCATCCTCGGTGCCACGGTTCAGGTAGTTATTTAGGAAAAACTGCATTTTTGGGGGTTTGGGGGGGCCCAGCGCGGGGGGGGAGTGGCCCCCGGGGACCAAACGAAATTTTTCCTTAGAAGTCTAGTGGGGCTACATGCCCACCAAATTTCATGTTCCCCGGTGCTTCGGTGTCCCTGGTATCGTTGACGAAAAATTTACGGGGGCCCCAGCGCGGGGGGGGAAGTGGCCCCCGGGGACCAAACGAAATTTTTCCGTAAAAGTCTAGTAGACCAACATACCATAAAAATGTCTTCATCCTCGGTGCCACGGTTCAGGTAGTTATTTAGGAAAAACTGCATTTTTTTGGGTTTGGGGGGGCCCAGCGCGGGGGGGGAGAGGCCCCCGGGGACCAAACGAAATTTTTCCTTAGAAGTCTAGTGGGGCTACATGCCCACCAAATTTCATGTTCCCCGGTGTTTCGGTGTCCCTGGTATGGTTGACGAAAAATTTACGGGGGCCCCAGCGCGGGGGGGGGGAAGTGGCCCCCGGGGACCAAATGAAATTTTTCCGTAAAAGTCTAGTAGACCAACATACCACAAAAATTTCTTCATCCTCGGTGCCACGGTTCAGGTAGTTATTTAGGAAAAACTGCATTTTTTTGGGTTTGGGGGGGCCCAGCGCGGGGGGGGGAGTGGCCCCCGGGGACCAAACGAAATTTTTCCTTAGAAGTCTAGTGGGGCTACATGCCCACCAAATTTCATGTTCCCCGGTGTTTTGGTGTCCCTGGTATCGTTGACGAAAAATTTAAGGGAGCCCCAGCGCGGGGGGGGAAGTGGCCCCCGGGGACCAAACGAAATTTTTCCGTAAAAGTCTAGTAGACCAACATACCATAAAAATGTCTTCATCCTCGGTGCCACGGTTCAGGTAGTTATTTAGGAAAAACTGCATTTTTTTGGGTTTGGGGGGGCCCAGCGCGGGGGGGGGAGTGGCCCCCGGGGACCAAACGAAATTTTTCCTTAGAAGTCTAGTGGGGCTACATGCCCACCAAATTTCATGTTCCCCGGTGCTTCGGTGTCCCTGGTATCGTTGACGAAAAATTCAGTAAGGTGACGAAAAAAAAAAGAAAAAAAAACTTTGACAATCCCTATATGACCGCTTTCGCTAGCTACGCTAGCGGCGGTCATAATAATAAGTAAAATGCGTGGAGCACCTTTTAACACAATACCCAGATATTCAAAAGACGTGTAATTCCCAAATGATATTTGCTTACATTGTTAGATATCTTTAAAAAGAGCAGCTAGACCCCCACCTCTCTTCACAGCTCTGCAGACAATCATAAAAGTAAAGTTAGGAGGGGCTGCTTCATTGAGGATTGTTGTTGATTGTCTTCAAGCCAGGTTTCATTTAGAAACATAAAGTCCAGGTTGTTTGTGGTTATTAAGTCGTTGACTAGAAGTGATTTATTTTTAAATGAGCGGATGTTTAAAAGTGCTAACTTAACAGTCTTACTTTTTGTCCCCTCAGCAATCTTAGTTTGACATGTAATAGGCACCAGATTAGTTGGGTTTGCTGTACGGCTATTGATGGCCTTAGATTTTCTATCTTGTAATAGAACAGCAATAGAGAAAGATACAGGCACACTGTTCTGTAAACATTTGAGAAAGTTACTGTTATCATAGCGGGGACCCGACACACATCACTGAGAGCTGGTATCAGTTGTTTTTGGTTCACCTCGAGCAGATGGAGGAGGGTTACAAGTACAATTCTGTATTATTTGTGTCCCCTTCAAAAAAAATTATCTTACATTTTTTAAATGTTTCATGTCCCCAGAGAGGCGTCGCAATAGGACGGGCCTCGCATTTTGAGGGGACATCAGAGGGCAGATCATTTCAACAATAAGGAATGTTAATGTCTCCCTGTGGTGAAAATCAAGTTTGGAATGTTGTGGTATTTTTAATATGCTTTAACCTTCTATGGTATGGTGTTGCCTTCAGGCAACATAGTCTATTTTAATTGATTTTAAATAAAATTGGACACCCACTTATAGGTCAAACCTATCTCAGGAGAGAAGAACTAAATACTAATCAATTAAAGTGCAAAAAAGAGGTCACATGACCCACAGGGGTCCATCTTGTGTCTTGTTTCATCACGTGCACAGGTCACATGGCTCCATATTTTCCCCAATGAAAAGAATACCACTAATTTGCGTCCAGTTAATCCCCCACAAAAAAATATAAGTCACCTTCACTGGTAAGTAAAGAAGTATTTTCAAGAACTTTACATTATATACCATCAAATGTTTTAGAAGGCATAACAAAAAAACGTGTGTTGCCTCAAGACAACATTGCACCACAAAGGAATCGCATGAAGCCATACCAGGCATACTAGTTTGGAAAACAAATATATAATATTTGTGAGGATTTTGTAATGCACTTATAAGAATAGTATTTCACAATATATCTACACATTATGATCTGCACATTTTCTATAGCACCTAAAAAGGTATAAACACAACTGTCAGTTGATGAGGGTGAGGATGAGGTGTCACACTGTGATGAGGAAGATGAGGTCATAGTGACATAGTGAATCCTGCAGGGAGAGAGTGAAGATGGAGATGAGGATGAAGATGGATATGATAAATTTATGATATGATGGTTTGGTAATGCTTGAGTTCCACTATGTTGTCTGAGAGCAGCTGCTGGACATGAAATGTTACTTTTTATTAAATGTGAAATCTGTAATACATTAAAAACTGGATAAATGTGTGCAAGTGTCTGCTTAAAGGGATACTTCACCTCTGGAAAGATGAATGTGTATTTAAAATAGGTTATTTATGTAGAAGAAATGTGAAATTATTTTTGAATTTGGAGCTTTCTAGACTGAGAAAAGCCAGAAAATGTATTTTTGGCTTATGTGGATGAAAGACAACAACTCCCAGAATGCACTTGCTTCGCTGCCCTAGGAGGCCACTCCCAAGCCACGCCTACCGGTTAGAGAGCGCAGTTGAAAACAACAAGGCTAGGCTACTAGTGAGTCTCCGTGACGAGTTTGCCCGGTATTTCGAGATCGCCCAAAATGTCCGGAATTCGGCTTTTGCGTTCTACAGTCACCATTCATTATGTTTACTGTGGCGAGCAGGATGAGGCTACTGAGACGCACTGATCTCGTATCTCTCACGGAGGAGCGGGAATTTTCTTAGCAATGTTAAAACGCACATCAACCGATCACTTGTTTAGCATTCATGTAAACACTACATTCAGATTCACCAATCGGAATGAATTCAGTTAGATTGAAACAAAAGGTGTGCATGTAAACAATGAATGGCGACTGCAGAAAGCAAAAGCCGAATCCCGGACATTTTGGACGATCTCGACGGCCGGACATGTCCGGGAAAAAGAGGATGGTAACCCCTACTACTCAGCTTTCTCCACAGAACAAGAGCCTGCTAGCTTAGCTTCCAAAGAAAGACGGCTGACACTATGTGTACATTCTGTGAGTGAGATCCCACCTCCTATGGGCGGGTTGGGAACATGCGGGACAGCCCCTCCTACTGGCTGTAGTCTTTAGCCTCTGGTCAAAAAATCCTCCGATGACGCAAAATGACGATTTTTGTGTCATCGGAGGATTTTTTCCAGACAAAAAATACATAAATCTCTCATCTCAGGGGGATATGATGGTAGAAAGTACGGTAATTCGAAAATACTACAGGTTTTCTACTAATACAAAGCTTAATGCTAAATCCTGAAGAATCCCTTTAAAGAAATTGATGTTTCCAATAAATATATTTATTTTTTCTTGGTGAAAATGTCAAATGTTTCCATTTGTCTGTTGTGGCACAAAATTGCCTTGAAGCAACAAACTTTTACAAATTAAATAAATAAAAAATTAATTAAAATATTTATTGATATTGTTATAGTGTCCAATTTCAAGCATGAAAAACACCACAAATATTTTTTTCTTCATTGATATCATATTGCGTACCATAGAGGACAAAGCATGTGCAAATTCATAAGTCGACACCATTGCTGAGTATTTTCTCCTTAAAACTGCCGTGAACCAAAGACAGTCTCAAAACCACGGTTTGAAATCGCTGGTGTTTCTGACGTCACAAACTACCTTGTAACCAATAGGATCAACGTGCCGATATGAAAAATCAGGTAGATTTGTATATTTCGATGTTATGATGAACTATATGTCTTTCTCCACTGACGTTCTGAGTTGTTCAAAGCATTACTGATGATTGTTAGAAGGCAGCTGTCTGACTCTGAGACGGCGAACAGGAACGTGGTTTGTGTAACATTAGTAACACATTATTAGCTGTTTGAGAACATAGTCAAGCAAAAGGCTAATCATATTAATAACCATTATGTGTCCTACATGGTAATAAGCGATATTATTATGCAGCCTTAATAAGTTGGCCGAGTGAATCTCAGAGCTGGTGTGAGTGAGTGGAGGCGGGGCTAATTAGCATCTGCGTATACTAAATGAAGCATGGGTGTAGAGTTGCATTCAAGCTATTTTAAGGCATGATGAATTTTTTTTTTCACATGAAAAAAACGTTTAAATATGTCATTTTGGTGATCAAAGATGACTTTTAAGGGATACAATTGTTGACTACAGGGGGACGTTACACTGGTTATGCCGCTTCATCACGGTACTGTATGCATGATTTGATTTGTTAAACATGAAGAGGAATTATCCGTCTAGCATGCCCACTTGCTCTAACATTAACCTAATAAATAAATATGCGCTATTAATAGGCACATGTCCAAGTGTTTGTGTGGAAGCTATATGTATTAGCGCACTTACTGCATGACATGGAGATGCCGGGGTGATCAAACGCAAAATGTTTTTGGGTTCAAACCTTCATCAGTGCCATGAACCCGAAAACATTTTGCACACCTTTCACTTTTTTTGCACATTTGCACTTTATTTGTGGCCTCTTGACAATAATATTGAGCTTTTTGGCCAGTTTTCAGTGATTTTTTTTGTTGTTTTATTATTTTTTTGGATCTACGCAACGCAAGAAGTTTTTTCATTTATCATAAAGAATTAACTCTCGCTTGCAGCTTCTCATGGAACTGCATTAAAAAGGCTGATCAGTGCTGCATTAAATTGAACACGTTTAAGGATGCAGAGGATGAAAATGCCACAACAGTCTATAAAGTCTTGGCTGGCCCTGTAAACAAGAAATGTGTTTACAAGCCAAGTACAAACATGACAGTAACATTTATATTCTTTTTCCAAACAAGTTGTGGAATGAAACAACAAAATTCACTGTCACCATAACAGGTACAGTTTTATTTATTATGCATCAAAGGATTGTAATAAAAATCAGACGCAGTTTTGGATGAAAATATACAGTACATTGTGTAACTCCTTTATGTATGACCTCGTGAAGTTTTAAAATCTGTTTACAGAGAACATTCTATCATTTTACTTTAGTTTATTGTTCCAGATTACTTGCATAAACAAAGGTAGCTGCTCTTAACCTTTTGTCAGAATATGTGTAACTCCATATATCATGATTAGTAAATGTTTCCAGGAGTCAAAGTCCAGATCATAGACATATTCTATCTAATCATTCGCAGAACTTCAGTATAAAGTGAATATATGAATCTGATCATGGTTTCAACTATGTCATAACACAGTTTGAATTCACTAATAAAGATTACAGACTCCTTTTTTAAAGTTATTTTGTTGTCAAAAATGTAAAGCAAAGCTGACTGAATATGAAATCACTGTCATTGTTGGTGGCATAATCTGCTTCACCATCATAATGTTAGTCATTTAAAAGAAATACAATTGCACAAACCCTTGTGGATAATAAATGGGCTATAAAACAGATGATTCAGACAAGGATAATGATGACAACAGTAAATAGTCAGAAAGAGCCTCTCAACAACATGACAATTGTGGCAATTGTGTTTCACATCCAGTGAATCCCATGCAGGATCAGAAGCATTTTGTCTCAGCAGTCAACAATAAACCCAATGTGAAAGCTTGTACAGAGAAAACATATGCAACCATATACAGGGCCTACTAATACTATAGTTCTAAGCTTTATGTTCTCGTTCATATTGATTTTCTGATAAATAACAATGTTAAGGGATAATGTACATCCAGCCGTTTGTTATCTCAGAATAAACCCCTGATGCAAGACCTGATCACCCTGTCAGGGTTTATTCTGAGATAACATCCGGCTGGATGTACATTATCCTGCTTATCATGCATATCCAGCCTGTGTTATCAGTTTTTTACCGGGGAATAACATGAATGGTGCGATTGACCAATCAGAATCAAGTATTCCACAGAGCAGTGTAATAATGAATGTTATGGTATAGTAAATATAGTACTTTATAATCATCTATTTTTTTCTGTATCTTCAAACTATTATTATAACATACACATAGGTTTTCATTCTGTTTTATAGTCTTTTGGTTTCGTTTTTCATTGTTTCCCTGCATTTCTGTTCCTGTGCCTTTTGTTCCCTATGTTACCGCTTCTCATTTGTTTGTTTCCCTCGTTATTGATTATTTCACAGGTGTAGTTTCCTATTGTCCTTTGTTGGCTAGGTCTGAGTATTTAAGTCCTCAGTTTCAGTTCATTTTTCTGTATGGTCTACGCTGTTGCTTAGTTTCTGTGTCAGTTTATCCCTGTAATTCGCATACGTTTCTGGTTTTGGCTGCAGTTTGGATCCGCCTCTCCTTCTCCTCTTTCTTGCCTGTCCTGCATGTGACAGAAAACAGGACCTAGAGAAGATAATGGATCTGCCAGCAGACTTTGCATTCCCATACCAGGCAGTGAATTGATTTCCCTATTTTGAACTGGCTTAAATGAAGAAGTGAAACAACTAGATCCCCTGTCCCTTATGCAATCCTCGAGGGAATCTTAAGGATTTGCCCAGCTAGTACTCTCAAGGAGCGGTTCCTGATTTACTGTGTGTGAGGCGGAGGTGGGCTTTGTCCTGAGGGAAATGCAACTGCTGTCTCCATCATCAGTAATCAGGGGGAATAATGTTTTTCATTCGGTTTTATGGAAGTGTCTATGCTGTTGCTGTTGAGTTATTTTCCCCCTGTGATTTCTCCTACGTGTCCGATTTTGGACTATTTTTGTTTGTTTGATAAAACATTTGGGCCTGCACATAACAGGATGTTATTCTTTGAGTCTTTTTTTTTTTTTTTAAATACAATGACATTTTTAAAGCCTTTTGATTCTCAGACTCTTTATCAAACAATTGTATTGTATTGTGCACCATCACAATAGATGCCCAGAGCTGCATATCTGCATATTTTGGAACACTAGAGATCTGGACACGCGTTCATCCGGATCCCTATAACACTCAGAGTCTCGCACCGGCCGGGCATACGACCTCATAATCACAAACTCGTCAGTCTTAGTTAATAACAGATGTGATTGACTACTACTTTTTAGATAACCACACCATGCGTGTTAATTTCTAAAAGTATATTATGTAGTCCCCATACACACTTAACTAGGTTAAAACTATCTACCCAGACAGCAACAAATATCACTCATCTAAATACTATAACAACCCAGACAGATAGTGTCAGCCCAGGACCGGCCCACATCTGGGCCGTGTGGAATCCACGTGTATGTGGGCCGGATCTGGGCCGACACTATGTTGTTGTCTGGGTAACCAGAGGTCACGACCATTACCATTGAATAATCATGCCATGGTTTCCCACGTACACTCAGTTAGAGTAATATTACAATAATCAGATGCTGAGGCTTACCCTATTTAGATCGGTCTAACAACACACTGTTGCTCTTAACGGAGTCTAAATTGACTAATGCTGATAGTCTGAGCTCTAAAACATCAGTCGCGTGCCCCAATGCTCCACAAAATTTTTGTCTGATACCATCCTGAGCGTAGATCTGTGGTGTTATGGATTTAACATAATCTACTTAATCATTGATGGTTGAGGAGATTCCCCCCCTTTTATATAAAGCACTTTGAGTGCCGAGAAAAGCGCTATAGCCTATAAATGTAATGAATTATTATTATTATTATTATTATTATTATTACTTGAGTTAATAATTTCAGAGTAAGTCAGAATAAATCCAAATGTAACAATTTATTATTAGTCAGGTAAATGTATCATGTCAATTACATAATCAGTTCAAAATCAATACAATAACACCAAATGCTCAGAGATAACGAGTAAAAGATGCATACCTGACATTAGTAAATACACTCAGCATACTGAGACCAAGACAGAAACCTCTTTCAAATGGAAACATGAGCTCGCATTGGGAATTTGCATTACTGAAGTCTCCAGACCTGGGGTGCGTTTCCCAAAAGCATCGTTAGCCAATTATGGTCGCAAGTTCCATTGAACTCTCTATTGGTAATGACAGAACTTGCGACCATAGTTGGCTTTGGGAATCGCACGCCAGGGTAGTTTGCACCTTTTAAGGACAGAAGACAACTTGCATGAAAGACCGATTGGCAGAGCAGAGGATCCACCCTCCACAGAAAGCTAAATATCTCTAAACTCTTTAAAAGTCAAAATAATGACTTGCTCATTGATCTGACACGACACGGTTGAACTGTGAACTCATTCATGATGGGTCATTCATTCATTCATATAAGCGGAAAGGCATAAAAAGCTCTGAGCAAACGCACTCTTGAAAGGATTTTAAGCAAGAACAAGCTTTGCTGCCACAAGTCATAATTTCTATTTAGTTGTGTCATAATTTCGACTTTTAAATTCATAATTTAAATGTTTTAATCTCATAATTTCAGCATAGTAGGCTATGCCATAATTTTGATTTGGTATGTGAAAATTAGATTTTTATGCTCATTTTTCTTATGTTTTTCTTTCTTAAGCTTTCCTGTAGCTCAGTGGTAAGAGCATTGCGTTAACAACGCAAGGTTGTGGGTTCGATCCCAGGGGATTGCACATACCTAAGTATAAATGTATAGGATAATGCAATGTAAGTCGCTTTGGATAAAAAGCGTCTGCCAAATGCATAAATGTAAATGTAAATGTATGTGGCGGAAATGGGCTTCTTATAGGCCTATGTAGGCTTTGGGGAAAAAAAAAAATATCGAAAGGCGCCACGCATTAACTTGGTTTAGTTAAACGGTCATCTGTAAGTCATCTGTGGGACAAATACAAATAATTGTATTTGCTGCATTCTCGTTTTCTGCAGTGTTTTAGCAAAATATCTATTTTGCTGTTCACCGTGTTTCTGCTACTGCTGTTAAAATAACCACATCATCTGCTGCTCTTCATGTGACTCTTTACGTCTTTAGCAGAGAAGCAACGCGTTGTTGTGGAACCGGACCGCAGTCCACCATTGAAACACCACTGGCCTAGTGAATAAGAAAATGTTCTCATTTGGTCTCATGTTTATGAGGGCATGTTGGTCTCTGTTTGTTTAGTCTATCATCTATCGCGTGACCGAGGAATTTGCTTTCAGAGTTTCCTTAAGCAAGATGCAGTTAAACAAATCATTCTTTATCCATTTAAAGTCTGGAAGTGAGCACTTACAGTAGTTAAGTCCATTTCAAAAGACAAACAACAATGGTGAACAAATAATGAATCATGTTAAAGGTACAGCAGAGGCACAGTCTGTGATAACAGGTGTAAACGTGAGATGGAAAAAATGACTCGTTTGGAAAGTAAAAGTAATTTCATTTAGTAGCCTAGAGCATTTGTAAATATTACTGTAACCACAATTAACACATTCTCGCATGTGTTCAAGTTCATGTTTGTAGTGCGCTAAGTAAAATGCACAGAGCTGCTCTATATATAGCCTATGTGTTATTCATTCGAGATAATTTGATAGCTTTTAAATGCACATGGCCAGTAAACTGTAAACGATAAAATCTTGATAAGTCTGTCGCAGGTGTTCATTTAGATTACTTTCGTTTCATTGACAGTTGAATTAAAGTCATGAAGGTTTTGCCTCACTTTCCAAAAGAAGTCAAAGAATAAGAGTGATGTGTTTCTTCTTTAAATAAGGCACTTCCTCAGCTGTTTGTTAGTAGGATGCTTAATTTGTTTCTGAAATGTAATCCTAAAGTAACCTAACACTGAAATGCATGTTCCTTGAAATCTCATCTTCATGTCTGAACATGAAAGAGGAAGTTGTTCACATTCTTTGTATTGTAAGAAAGCACCGATAGCCTATTCTTTCACTCAAGTTTCACTCAAGTTTTGTTTCTAACTTCAATTATCCAGCAATGCGTGTTTTAACAGCTTCAGTCCAGTGCACTCAACCCAAGGAATGCATCATTTGTTCAGCGATATTTAGTGGTTCCTAAACTAATCAATTAAAGTTGCTATTCATTTGGTGTGTGTGTTCACTCCTGTTGCTTCCTTTCGTGATTGCATGGTAAAAACCACCCACTGAGTTGAGGATATTTACCTTCATAGTTATATCAAACCTATTCGCTAAATCTTGTTGCTGCATCAACAAAAAAAAAAAAAAAAAAAACCCTCATCTGGAGGTGTTGCTGTCTTTCTTATCGGCTGTGATCTTCATTTGACATCTTATGTGGAAAAAATAAACACAAGGACCTGCGGACGCATTCAAGGTGACTTGCTGAATAATTCACGGTTGAGTGTCTCTTTCAAGGAAAATCGCCCATAGCTAAAAAAACGAAACTGTCACAGGTATAAGCTAAGAGGCCATGCACTGAATATGCTGTTATAGGCACAACACAAAGTGGAATGCATGCATAATCGAAACAGCATGGCATTGAGTGCCTTTTTGGTTTTATAAAATGTATGAAATGACAATATTACGCAATGACATACATTTTTATTGTTTCATCAACAGCAACAAAAACTCGATGAGTCCCAGTCCCCTAACATTGGTGCAACAGACTCTCCTCGCACAGCAGACTTTTCCCTGTCTTTAAATAAGTCTAGGTTTAATTCCAACTCCATCCAACTAAATAAGAACATAGACGTCTCAACCACAGACTGTAATCCGAACCATCAAAGAATAATTGTATACATTTTTTTTTTAAAACTTGCATCACAAATAAGTGTTTTTTGATTGTCAGAACATTTGGTAACAAGATAGAATTTGAAGTTTAGTGACAATATGTTACTATGTTTACAATGGATGGTACTGTTTTTATTATTGCTTGACACCAATTTCATGATTTCAATTCAATTCTTGTGATTTGATTCCGATCTTGATTCAATATCAATTCGTTTGGATAAATATTAGGTACAGTAGATAGGCATGTTCATACATGATACATGCTCATTTTTCTCAATAAATAAATAAATAAATCACTGTAAACATAGCAAGCCCTGTAAGCTGGTAGGCTATTATTATTAGCCTAAAGGTTAAAAATAACAACTAAAATATAATGCGCGTTTTTATTAGGCTATAATAACAATGTTATAATATTTTAATGATATAGCCTATGTAAAATAGCCTAGGAGGCCTATGTAATATAGCGCACATATTTAGCTAAATAGGTCAACTCTATACGATATTATGAGGAATCGGTAAGTCTACTGTATCTTTCAACATACCTATTGCTCATCCGTGTTTATTTAGCTATAGCCTACTATTATCTAGTAGTCTGACGCGCTATAGCGATATGTCACATCACATTTACAAGCGCCAGAACGGTATTGTTTGAATTTCGTAATAAAATTGCCAGAATCTGAGAGTGGAAAATTTGCTTCATAATTAAAGTAACCTGCGTTCACTTGTCTGTCGGTGAAGTGTCCTCTTTGCTTTGGGAGTTTTCTCTGCGTGTGAGAGCGTGTGAACTGAATGCATGAGAGTTGGCAGCCCTGCTTGAAAGCTGTCAATCATCCAAAGTTCATAATGGGAAGGAAAAACATGAACAAGAACTTCTGCTTTTGTGGTCCACGGAAGAAAGTCATGCAGTTTGGAGTGACAATGATGATGGGAAAATTATGAAATTTATTTTCGCTTACTATACTCTTCAAAGAAATGAATACTTATCACTCAAAATATACACATCAAAATAAATGTCCTTGTTGAGCAATCGCTGTAAACAGTTGAGCAATAGCTGTGTTATTTCCATTCAATGCACCTTTTCTTGTTCTTTTTTTACAAAGCATTAAATGTCTGGCACATGCAGTAACTTAAGGACATAAACCGAGAAGGATTGTAGCCTATTGAGCAAACACGACAACACACACACACACACACACACACACACACACACACACACACACACACACACACACACACACACACACACACACACACACACACACACCATTCACGATCAATGGCCTTGATGATGGCCTCTGCGAGAGAGAGACCTTCAGTCAAGGCTGAACTGATAACCTTAAATCCCTAAGATGAACAGTGAAAGCACAAACTACGAGGAATAAAGAGCAGTTATAGTCCTACATGAATTTGGGGAATCGGGATCAACAAAAGACAGAGGAAAGTGGCACATTTAGAAAGGAGGAACGTTTAATCGGAGCATTTGTTCGTCACGGTGAACTTTAAGTGATGCACACTTTGAACAGAAGTAAGCTTTCCTTTTAAATTCGCTATTTTTTAATTGTCACGTTTTCATGCAGTATTTATTACTAATTAATCGACTGATGTTGTCGTATGCAACGTATTTGACGTACCTGAATTGACTGCGTGTTATTGGTTTTTATATAAATATGGTCAGCTCTGCTGTGATACTTAGTCGGCATGTCCACATCTAAATATGTTCACCTTTCGCCTTTATTGCACTCAACGTCTCAAAAGCCTACACTTTTATTGTACTCTTAATATACCGAATGCAAAATATTTTGTGCAATCGGAAGCAGAGTCAAGTTATGGATCATGCAAATCTTCAATACAGTTTTATTTCATGAAGTTTCAGAAATGAATACATAAATACAACTCCACGGATTGTGACCAAGAGCACGCGCTGAGGGATCAAAGCTCCATAAGCCGCTTTTGGGTTCATAACAGAGTCATTGTTGGACTTGGACTGCTGTTTTTAACCGCATTCCGTCTGATGAAGAGGATGACAATGATAAACCTTATGAAAGCGTCTGTAAAGAAGATCCACAGCCTGTCACGCGCATCTCGATGTCTGCCAGCTGAGGGCGGTGAGTTTATAATGTGACACTCTTGTTTCTAATGATGACGTAATGACTCTTGAGGGAGTCTGTCATTTTGTAGAAACATATTTAAAGTGTGTGGGTCATCATTACTGCTGCAATACTTCTACCTGTCATCATTATCATATGCATGTTAATATATTGGATACAGTATTAAACTTAGCATGTTTTAGGATTAACGTTTGATAAAGATAAAGTTTGCCAACTTTGCCAAGATTAACTGTTGGCTTGACAGACATGTGTGAAGTTTTGAAAAGTGTAAACATGTCTGTAGTTTGAATGTTATAGAGGGCTCACAGACAGGAGATAGATAGATAGATAGATAGATAGATAGATAGATAGATAGATAGATAGATAGATAGATAGACTCGTCTGATAAAAATCTGATTGCTCAACGTGTTGCATAATGTCAGATTATTAAGGACATGTGTTTCTGTCATCTGTCAGGTGTGCGTGGGTTTTCCTCTGCATCCGGTCCAAGAGTGTGTATTGTAGGAGGAGGTCCTGCTGGATTTTACACAGCACAACAGCTCTTGAAGGTTTGTGTTATTCATTCCCAGGGTCCACATAATGACTGTCTGACCAGGAAAGATATCATCTTACAGTTGCACTTTTAGGTCGACTAACTTTACTGAAACCAGCTGATGCATTTTCCCACACGATTCTAGTAAGTGTCCTGTGGCTTTAGTGTACTCCATGTGCAGTGTGTATGCGGTACAGGAGCAGCACGCGCTATAGTGCTTTCACATATGGGGCCCTATTTTAACGATCTGAAACGCAAGTGTCAAAGCGCAAAGCGCAAGTAACTTTGTGGGCGGGTCTCGGGCGCTGTTGCTATTTTCCCGGCGGGATAAATGACTCTTGCGCCAGGCGCAAATCTAAAATGGGTTGGTCTGAAGTAGATTCATTATTCATAGGTGTGGTTTGGGCGTAACGTGAAATAAACCAATCAGAGTGTCATCTCACATTCCGTTTAAGAGCAGATGCGCTTTTTCCATAGCGGATTGCTATTGTAACGGCGGATTTGCCAGTCGCGCGCCAGCAGCGGTTCACAGCCAAGGAGAGCAACGCTCTCGTCACGGCCGTAAAAGAGAGAAGTTACATTGAAATGGAGAAACCCACCCAAATTAATTTCGGTTAATTTGGGTAAATGTGTAAGCTAGATGTATGCTTTTATAATAAATTGTTTATCTATCTATCTATCTATCTATCTATCTATCTATCTATCTATCTATCTATCTATCTATCTATCTATCTATCTATCTATCTACCTATCTATCTATCTATCGTAATAATGTATGATTTGCAAAAATGAAAACTGCTGCTTCTGTGTAGATGAGAGAATCAAAGTGTATGCGTGTTATGCACACGCTACATTGATTATGGCCAAGCATGCGCCCTTAAAATAGCCTATGAATAACATGCGCAACGCGCCACTGACTTTAAACTATTTTTTCCTGGTTAGTGGCGCAATTGTTTTCTAAACCTGCAAAATAGCAAGAAGGAACGTTTGCGCCGGAACACGCCTCCTCTTTGCGCTGAACCGCCCCCGGGAGCGCAAGTGTATTTCTTAGTTAACCGACGTGCTTCTGTGGAGGGAAAAGTCCGCTTTGCGCGGGTGCAAAATAGGAATGATACTTGCGTCGGTGTACAAAGTCACTTGCGCTGGGTGCAAGATAGGGCCCATGATGCGTTTGCAGTGAATAACCCACGGCTGTACCACAAACACATACTCAATATTTTTATTTCAAATCCAGAAGTTATCAGCAACTTTTATTTAAAAAAAAAGTTTTGTCAGCATTGCGATTCTACACATATACACTATTTAATAGGTAATATTCAATGCTACTTCTAAATTTATATATTAAGTTGCTCAAGCAAGTGGTATAATATTTAACCATGTAGCCTACTTTTAATAAAATCGGGAACATTTTTAATTAAAACTAGGGCTGTCAAAAGATTAATCGTGATTAATCGCATCCAAAATAAAAGTTTGTGTTTAAATAATATATGTGTGTGTACTGTGTATAATTAAATTTGTATCTAGAAATACACACACATGCATGTATATATTTAAGAAAAATGTGTTATTTATATATAAAAAAAATATATTTATATATAATATAAATGATCTATAAATATATACAGTATATGTATGCAAATATTTCTTAAATATATACATGCATGTGTGTGTATTTATATATACAAAATAATTATACACAGTACACACACATATATTATTTAAACACAAACTTTTATTTTGGATGCGATTAATCGCGATTAATCTTTTGACAGCCCTAATTAAAACTTAAAATTGACAAAAACAGCCGACTCTCGTGCCTTTTCTTTTGCATTTAAATTTTAATACAACAAATCTTGCATGTCACAAAGAACTTGTTTTTCCACCTCCACGAATGAGACGAGTGTTGTTCATTATGTCGCCTTGTTGAGGTAAATTGTAGTTTTCCTTGCTTTACCCCGGTCTTAAAGTAAAAATATGACTGTGAAAAATAGTAGTATTAAATACATTTATGGTGAGATTACTACATTTTATTTAATTAAATGCATTTATGGTGAGGTTATTATATTTTCATGTAAATCTGTGTTCATTTTGACCACGAAACATGCTGGTCCGGCGATCCGTTCCAGGAGCGGTGCGTATACAGCAGTGCAGAGATCGTTTCCGGTCACCGTGATTTTGCCAAGTAAGACATGTTCCTGGATCAACATATTTTGTTGATCCTGGAATAACATTCCTGTCCCAAAATTTAGTCCTTACCCTATCCCTACCCCTAAACCTAACCCTACCCATAACTTTTCCCTAAAATCAGAGGGAAATGATAGGTGAATAACACTGATGTCGACGCACCTCACCCTGGTTCTAAGCCTAAACTTGACATAAACTGTAAACTTGTCCCTCAGATCTGATTGGTTGATTGGAAAGTTGTTCCAGGATCAACAGAGATGTTGATCCAGGAACATGTGGTACTTCGTGAAATCACGTTCACCGATCGTTTCCACACCGAGTCTATTTCTGCTGTTCTGCAAACGCTGAATTAAAGTGACAGCGCATGTTTCGTGGTCAAAATTAACACAGATTGACTTGAAAATATAATAATCTCACCACAAATGCATTTAATTAAATAAAATGTAGTAATCTCACCATAAATGTATTTAATACTACTATTCTTCACAGTCATATTTTTACTTTAAGACCGGGGTAAAGCAAGGAAAACTACAATTTACCTCAACAAGGCGACATAATGAACAACACTCGTCTCATTCGTGGAGGTGGAAAAACAAGTTCTTTGTGACATGCAAGATTTGTTGTATTAAAATTTAAATGCAAAAGAAAAGGCACGAGAGTCGGCTGTTTTTGTCAATTTTAAGTTTTAATTTAAAATGTTTGTGATTTTTAGTAGGCTATAAGTAGGCCTACATGGTTAAATATTATACCACTTGCTTGAGCAACTTAATATATAAATCTATATAGAAGTAGCACTGAATACTACGTTGTTTAAATTGTGTTTAAACGTCTATTAAAGAGTGTATATGTGTGTACAAAGAGAATCGCAATGCTGACAAAAAACTTTTTTAAAATAAAAGTTGCTGATAACTTCTGGATTTGAAATACAAATAGTGAGTATGTGTTTGTGGTACAGCCGTGGATCGGTTGCGCACTGCAAACGCATCATATCGTCACCTTATTTTTTTTATTTTTTTTATTTTTCACCTTCCTAAAATAATTGCCTAAGTCATTTTTTCAGGTTTCTCAGAAAACACACAAAAAAACAGAAAAATAACTTCAGAGGTTTGTTCTTCTTGATGCAGCTGCCATCTTGAAAAGCTTGTAAAATTTCCTAAGTATTTTGACTTAGGCAAAATAAAACGGCCTAAGTCACACTCTTGACATAGGCCATCACACTACAGGGGTAGAACCATAGACTGTAAAAAAATAGGGGTAGAACTGCATGATCTGTTCAACTGAGGATGTGGGCGATTTTACCAGAGGTGGCCAGCAGCATCATGAGGAGATGACTTATGCAATAAAATCATTTTAGTCCAAAAATGACTTAGGCAATTATTTTAGGAAGGTGACGATATGTGAACGCACTATAACGCGTGCTGCTCCAGCATACACACTGTGCACACGGGGTGAAACGGTAAACAGGCGTGAGCTAGTTATTGTTGGACGGCATCCAGCAGGGCTTGATATTTTACAGCAGCTCTCTTGAGGTTTACCTTTACACTACATCGGCAGATCGTATCTCTGTTTTCCACAGAATATAATAATGTTGTTGCAACACTACAGGTTTTGACATAAACGCAGAACATACTGTTCTGGCACTTGGATGAAGACTAACATGCCAAACACAGAAATATAAAAAAGAGGAATTAAAGGTTGAATCACAAGTGCTTCGGAGAAATAAAGTGCCTTCAGAGGGTTTTAAATGCTGATGTTTAGTTCTGTGTTCTGTGTGATACTGTCATCACTTTCAGTTGTCCTCCATTGTTTATCACAAACCACGATTGCGGTTGTTTATGTCACTTTCAGGCTCGGCGAGATGCAGTTGTAGATATCTATGAGCGGCTGCCGGTGCCGTTTGGACTGGTGCGGTTTGGGGTCGCGCCTGATCACCCTGAGGTCAAGGTCAGGCCTTTCTTTAGTCACCATGAAGTCAATATGAAATAATCAAAATATTGAATGATCATCAGTATAAGTATCTCTTATTTTTCAACCTGTCATACAGAGATGATTTTATTAATTAATTCCCCAAAAACTACCCAGACTGCTTTTTTTCTCAATAAATATCATGTTTTACTCAATAACATTTCAGATTATGGAAGTAAAATGGGTTTGCAAATAGTGCTGAGCTGTATATTTAATACTTACAAATTCTACTTGATTTTGTTTGTGATATGATAATTAAAGCACCATTGTGATTCCCCCCCACCACCACCATCATTATCTTCATTGATTTTAGAAAACGACAAAAAAATGACAAATACACATTAAAAAGCACCATTTATCCAAACATACATGCATACTGTATGTAGAAATGTTGGTGCATTATTAATCATAACTTGTGAAGGGTTTTAAGCCAGATTACACAGAAATAGGCAGCTTAAATCATATTGTAAAAAAAAAAAAAAAAAGTTTTTCCATTAACAATACATCAATATTTTCTCACCACAGCTGGTTAAAGTGCAATTCACAGGAGAAATATTAAGTATTGGGGACATTTATTTCAACTACAGTTTCAAAAGTCTATTATTGTTATTATTCTAGTGCACTTTATGATTGGGCATTCGATTTCTTGCCTAGTTTCATGATCCTTTTTGTCTTGTGACACGTGATTATGAAAGTGTTAGATTTCCGAATCTCTGATCTAAACCTTAAAGCAAAAACAAACAAAAAAGATATAACATCTTGCATGAGGTTAATTATATTGCTTTTTATTACTATACATTGTTTTTTGGTGCATGTTAATTACAAAAGCGCCACCTTCCTAAAATAATTGCTTTTCTCAAAATAATTGACTTGGGCAATTATTTTAGGAAGTTGACTAAATGCTGTTTCATGTTGACTTAAGTTGATTTGATGTTATAATACTTTATCACCTTTATGTGTGATATATAGCCTCTCATTATTATGATAAGATCTGTTTGACTAATGGCAGGGCTTGAAAAAATAGTTGAAAATGAAAATGCACAGATGTGACTTTACCTTTAAAAAACAATTAGGTAAAATGAAAGCATGGACAGACTTCCTCTGTTTGTGTATGTGGTTAAACAGTGACTCTCTGATGCGGGAAACAGATGATGAAACATCAAAGGATTCATGTCATCTCTCTGACTGTTGCAAATATGTTATGAATGTTTGTTTATGTTATGAAGTTTATTGTGACAATGTTGCTTGGGTACTAAAGACTTTACCAAATGCCATCTGTCTGTGAACCTGCATACATGTGAGTTCCATGATAAAAATCATGAGCGTTTCAGACGGCAGACCTGCTGTCATATAATTATAACCCAAACAAGCTCTTTTGCTGCTGGACAAAGAATTTCCTCAAGCTGAAGAATGTTTATTTTTCATGATTAGCTTTATTTTTGTATTAGCTTAATTTTTCCAATGCATGAGTCACTGCTATAAATGCATACTACTAAATTAATGTATGTTTTTTCCTTTTTTTCTCATTTTAATGTTCCAGAATGTCATTAACACTTTCACCCAGACGGCCCAGCATGAACGATGCAGTTTCTATGGTAATGTGAATGTGGGCAAAGATGTGACGATTGAGGAGTTAAGACAAGCGTACCACGCCGTAGTGCTGGTGAGGAAGCCGTCATTACGAGTACGGTCATTACGGGTCAACTCAGCTAGAGGTCCCCTGCTAAAAATTAGATTTTGATAGTTTTTTTTTTTAATGATAGAAAAACATAAATGTAGAAGAAAACCAAAATATTAAATGTCATGAATGTATATTGACTGAGTAATCCATTATTGGATTGACAATTTTCACCTGAGATTTGGAGTCAAATTACAGGGGTGTAAAAATGACTTTAGAAAGATGTTTTATTTTTTACACAGAGATTAGTGGGTATATTAGTTAAATCTGTTGACTTTAGCAATCTTTGTTGCATTATATACCAACAGTGACAGTTCAAAAATGGGGGAAAAGCACTTCTTGTGTTTTTTTGCCCCAAGTTTGCATGCCTTTATTTTAAGAAGTATTAAAGATACCTTAATATCCTTTTAGATTCTGGTTCTTATCAAACATTTCTATTGGTATCTTAATTTTAAAGGCCGTCTATAATTCAATCCCAGAGATATGGAGATCTTAATGCGGTTCCATGAGTAAATTGGTCAATTTACATATGTCAGCTTGCATACAATTGATACTTTTTTCTTTTAAAGAGGAATGTCTGAACAACAAATAATGTTGAAACTAGAAATGTATCTCGTTTATATATATATATATATATATATATATATATATATATATATATATATATATATATATATGCCTGTCTGAGAGCCATAAATATTATTTTCCCAAACTTTGCATGCCTGTAACTCTAAAAGTATTAAACATATCTTTATAGATTCTCATTCTTAATAAACTTTTCTTTCGGAATCGTCATTTTTTTAAGGCCTTATATATTTCAATCCCAGAGATATTGGGGTGTCAGTGTGGTTACATGTAGTTACGATACTGTGCATTTAAACTCTTGCTAGCTTCAGAAGCAAAGAACAAAATCCTTTCTTCCAAATATCCATGATACTGATTCAAATATAGATTCTTATGAATACATGTTTGACATCAATTCTTGGAAAGTTGTTGTTCTACCCTGTGTCAGCAAAGTCAGAAAGTAAACTAGCATTATTGGGGGAAACAAAATAGTCTCTCTGTCAAAATGACTCGTGATGAACCCAATGTAACATAACAATTAACTCATCTGCGTCTGTTTTCCCAGAGTTACGGAGCCGAGGGAAACCGCTCCATGAAAATTCCCGGGGAAGATTTGTCCGGTGTTTTTTCAGCTAAAGACTTTGTTGGATGGTACAACGGATTTCCCAACAATAAGGAGGTTTGATTTAAACAATTTCAGATTTATCTGGGTTTGAAGTGAAAAGCCCATAAACAGCTCTGTGATGTAAGCAACTTCCCTTCTGCTTCCCAGCTGTGTCCTGATCTCAACTGTGAGACCGCTGTGATTCTTGGACAGGGAAATGTGGCTCTGGATGTTGCCCGAATACTTCTCTCCCCTGTGGATATGCTGAAGGTCATTTATTTCATTGGTCATTTTTTCCCCCCGAGCTTGTTACAATTGTGGTGTTTACAGTCAAAAATAACTGGCCTACACAAAAAAGTCTCTCACTGTGCACTGAATCACAAGTTGTTACTTCCGTCACGTTAAACTCTGAATTGAACCGTGAATCGTTACGGTGTTATGCTTTAAGATTCTCTTAAGCTCACATTTATTTAGTGAACAATATGCTTTGCTTTCAGAGAAGAGATTTGTAATTAGCCTAAAGATAATCTTTAAACGTCCCTGCTGAACAGAGCTACATTTTGAATCCACCCTTTCCTGTTTTGATACTCTAATGTGGATGCAATTGCTATTCTCTCTGACTTTTGCTTACAGGAGACAGAAATTATCCAGAATTGCGCTGCATTTACTTTCATTAAGATCTGAGAGATATCCCATTATAGCGGGCGAGGCCATTTGTAATTTAAATGTGCGAGGCTTCTGGTGTCATTCGCCTCTAGTTATTTTAGCTCTACAAAAGCAGTCCGTTATGCTGCGTGATTCGTAAAAGACTGGTTTGTAGTTTTAGCGTTAACTGCACTTTATTCTTTTAGTCATTTACCTATAGTGACTAATGAATCGGAAGTCTCGCACATTCACAGAAAGTAGGTTTCATGTTGCAAAACAAGGTGGATATGCGAAAAATACGTGGTTGCTGCTAATCGATTTGTAGTAGTTTAGGGAATAGAGTTATTTTATTTAAAAAACAAAAACATTTATTTCACTTTCGTTAATAGAGCTTCTTGTATATCATCTTCAGTGGATGTGGTTGGATCACTGCACTAAAACACTCTGCATTACTTGTGAATCTCTATGGCAAAAGAGATGTTTTATAAAATATCAATGGTGAGTTTGTAGATAGAATTGAATGTGATGATGGAAAAAGACTGTGTGCTGGGAAATAATACAACCAGTCTAGTGCCATTTATGACATTATTCATCTCAAATCCATCAAACGTTAATGGCTTGAATCGATCAAATGACTCACTCTATATGTGACCCTGGATCACAAAACCAGTCACATGTCGCACGGGTATATTTGTGGCAATAGCCAATCTTGTATGGGTCAAAATTATTGCTTTTTCTTTTATGCTAAAAATCATGAGGATATTAAGTACCGGTTCCATTAAAATATTTTGTACATTTCCCACCGTAAATATATAAAACATGTGAGGGAATTCCGCACATTTTCTCAATGTTTAGATATTTTTAACCCTCAGATTCCAGACCTTCTAATAGTTGTATCCCGGCCAAATAGTGTCCTATCCTAACAAACCACACATCAATGGAAAGCTAATTTATTCAGCTTATAAATCTCAAAAAAAAAAAAAAAAAGTCCCATGTGACTGGTTTTGTGGTCCAGGGTCACATATGTCAAAATATATGTGCATTAAACAATGTGAATGCAGACGGGAGTAATAGAAAAATATTAGAATTTTCGTATTAAAATATGCCATTCAGAAAAGCTGAGAAAAGTGATTTTTTTTTACTTTAAACCACACTTTCCTGTTTTAATTACACAATCTATTTACCTAATGTATGTGTAGTAATTTGAACCCAACTGCAATCCTCTCTGGCTTTCTCTTACAGGAGACAGATATTACCCAGAATTCACTGGCAGTGTTGGCGGGCAGTAATGTGAGAAGGGTTTTGATCGTAGGTCGGCGAGGGCCTCTTCAAATTGCGTGTACCATCAAGGTATGACTCCTCCTGTTTTACACCCTCGGAGTGAATGAATTCAGTTGGAAGGTGATAAGCAGAAGATTAAGTCTTGCATAATGGAAAAACACTCATGAAATATGATACATGATTGTATTGTATTGACTTTGCAAGTGAAGGTTTCGTAATGACTGTATTAGGCCGCAGGGAATAGGACTGTGTATTTGGTCTACAGGAACTCCGAGAGATGGTGAATCTGCCGAACACCAGAGCCGACATGATGCCCAATGACTTTGAGGGCATCGCAGAAGCTTTGAAAGGTAAAAAGCATCACAACTGAAGGGTTTGTTCACCTAAAAATAAAAATCTGCCATCATTTCCTCACCCTCTCATCAATCCAAACCTGTATGACTTTCTTTCTTCTGTGAAACCCAAAAGAAGATGTAATACATAATGATCAAGGACAGGGAATTATGTTGTTGGGCTCCACAAATTAAAACATAAAACTGCCATAAATGCATTTAACATAATAGTTAATGATATAATTTAATAAGGCACATTGGCTGCTTTTATAGTAGTTTTTGTTGTATGGACAAATTTCAGTGTGAAACACTGATGTGCCAATGAACTTAAAATACTATCGGTAATCTTTTCCCAGAAGACCTGTAGCCAAGCTTTGGCTCTGTCCTTTCAGAAACTATGCATGATAAAAACACAAACACAAGTAAACTGTTGTTAATAAGCAGGAGTCCTGGGGACTTTTTGTTGTGAAACAGATGTCGTGCAGATACAGGAGACAGGAAGAAGATAAAGAGAACAAGAAAATGTCTATTTTTAAATAGTTTCTGTGAATTATTGTCCTCCAAACTTAAATTATGATGCTGTTTTTGTAATAGTTGTTCGGTCACAGATAAGAATAACTTTAACTTTTTTTGCATAAACTACCATTTTAAAAGCTTGGAGTCAATGGGATTTTTTATTAAAGAAATGAATACGTTTATTCAGCAAGGATGCATTAATTTGATGAAAAGTGGCAGTAAAGACATATATAATGTTTTAAAAGATTTCTATATAAAAATGCTGTTTTTTTTTTTACTTTCTTTTAATTCAAAAATGTATTTCCTCAAAAATATGAAGCATCACAATCGTTTTCAACATTGATGATAATAATAAATGTTTCTTGAGCAGCAAATCATCATATTAGGTTCATGTGACATTGAAGACTGAAGTAATGATGCTGAACATTCAGCTTTCATCACAGGAATACATTACACTTTACTATATATTAAAATTGAAAACAGTCATTTTAAATTGCAATAATATTTCACAACATAACTGATTTACTGCATTTCTGATGAGCAGAAGAGACCGACATCAAACTTTTGAACAGTAGTGTATGTCCAACTTGGTGCATTTGTGAAAACATAAACGTATATCTTAATATTCTTTTATAGTCTTTTGATTTTACTTCAGACAGTTTTATTTATTAATTTTTAATCTTAGTGTTCCTTTCAGAAACATCAGCCAACCATAACGATCTGCTCGATACAGTGAGTGACTTTCCAAAAAAAAAAAAACTTTATCTAAGTTCACATCTTTGTAAACCTGATATTCTGGGGGAAAACCTGATTTAGATCTAGATCTCCTGCATTTCTGTCTGGTACTTTAGGGACTTTTACTCCTCTTTGCATTCCTCTAAGTCTAAATAAACATTTCCAGATTGGAAAGTACATTTGATGCTTGAGATGTAGTGATCTAGGGCATAAAGACTTCAAAGTGTGTGGTTTACACGCAAGGATCAGGTCATGAGGACATCCCGATGTCATTGTAATTTATAACGCTAAATAGACATACAAAATAATTTTTCATTAAAAATGTAATAATGCAGATCAGTTTTGTGTGATGGGTGGGTTTAGGGTTACGGACTAGAAATGTCATTAGGAGTGTCCTCATGTGATGAGGTTCAACGTTATAAATGAAGGGAAGGAAGAAGACTGGGACTCTCGTTTATTTCAATGAAAAAGCTCAAAACAAAAAGGGTGTGTTCACCGTGCCAACAAGCACAGCACAGACAAAACAACAATCCAGATTATCTTTCGACGAATTCTCAGTGTGGCAGCAGCAGACGAGGTCCCGGTCCAACTCTCTCTCTCTCTCTCTCTCTCTCTCTCTCTCTCTCTCTCTCTCTCTCTCTCTCTCTCTCTCTCTCTCTCTCTCTCTCTCTATCTCTCTCTCTCTCTCTCTCTCACTGTGTGTGGTCCTGGTAAACCCTATGTTATGGGGATGTCTCCACAAGAATAGTAATACCAGAAATTTTGTGGGTAAATTTTTTTGGTCCCCATAAGGAAAACAGCTTATAAATCATACTAAATTGTTTTTTTTGTTTTTTTGTATATATATATATATTTTATTTTATGTAAAAATGCAGAAAGTTTTCTTTGATGGGTAGGTTTAGGTTAGGATTAGGGGATAGAATAAACAGTTTGTACAGAATAAATATCATTATGTCTCTAGAAGGTCCCCATAGGAAACTCAATGTTTGTGTGCGTGTGTGTGTGTGTTTTCATTAGACCTTCCCAGACCGAGAAAAAGACTGACGGAGTTAATGATGAAGGCTGTAAAGGAAGGAAGAGGTGATAAAGTTGAGAAGTCCTGGGGTTTCCGCTTCTTTCGCAGTCCCGTGGAGGTTCTCGCCGGGGCTGATGGGAAAAGAGCTACAGGAATCCGATTGGCTCTTAATAAGCTTGAGGTAAGCGTGCAAGACATTTACATTTATTCATTTAGCTGACGCTTTTATACAAAGCGACTTACAATTGCTATATATGTCAGAGGTTGCACGCCTCTGGAGCAACTAGGGGTTAAGTGTCTTGCTCAGGGACACATTAGTGTCTCACAGTGGATTCGAACCCGGGTCTCTCACACCAAAGGCATGTGTCTTATCCATTGCGCCACCACCACCCCCAAACGGCAAGACAAAACAACATCCATAATATCCGATTATGTGTGCTCTGTCAACATGCGTTAAGAATAGATGTTGAGAAGTCAAGAGTCACAAAATCAAAATTGACCGAATTTACTTCCTTAAAGGAAAACGCCGACTTTTGGGGACTTCACTCCGCAGAAGTAGCAGTGCTTCGCCTTCTGAGAATATAGTTCCCAGTATGTATACGGTTAGAAGATGGCTGTGTCTCATGTGAACTTGTTATTCGTACACGCTGTGACTATACACATCACAACATGTAAATAGGGAAATGTTGGCGTTATTTTGTCACTTATTGGGAGCAGTATGCTAGCTGGAGCCATTTACCTCCAGTGTTTGTGCTAAGCTAGGCTAGCGGTGGGTGCGTCAGACAGAGTTACGGCACACACGGAGATGAGAAGGGTATGGACTTATCTAACTCTGGGGGATACGGTGAATAAGCTAAATTCCCCAAAAAGTCGGCGTGTTCCTTTAATACATGTTTGTGGTCGTAATGTGAGGAATTCATCACTGTTTGTTATTTTCAGTGTCTCAGAGTTCACAATCTAATCTTCTCATCTTTAATTAAACAAGCTTGAATGAAATGACTGTGCTTCTTATGATTTCCTGTAGCTCAAACAACAGCGCCAAGGTCATGGGTTTGATTTCCAGGGAAAGCAAGAAGTGATAAGAATGTAAATGTGTAGCTTGAAATGCAATGTAAGTCGCTTTGGATAAAAGCGTCTGCCAAATGCGTAAATGTAAATATAAATGATTTTTTGTTTATCATCAATCATAATCAATCATCTAGTTAGTTTATAATCAATCAAATCTCTAGTCATTAATTATTCCATTGGTCTGTTTACGTATGATAATATTACTGAAATTAATATTTCATTATCATATTAATGAAAATGAAAGGTATTTGCTCTCCCACACGTAGCTTTTAGTAATTTAAACCAAAATGTTTTTTGAGTTCTTCATGGTTTATGGAGATGACTGCACAAGTCAAGACTCAAAGTATTTTTTACTCCACCTGAAATCTGGAAAGTCCTGATGTGCTTGAGAAAGAAGAATGACGTCAATCATTCGTGCGCTTTCTATTCTGTCAGATTGGAATTTGAGTTGGAGAGTGTTTTGCTAAGTTAACTGTACGGAAACGGTTCATTGGATTTAAATGTGAAGTTTACTTTTTCATGCAATGAAACTGAAATTGACAATGATTAATCTTTATCTTAATAGTTTTTATCCTTTTCACAATATGCACTACCATTCAAAAGTTTGGGGGCAGTGTTTTTGTAAAGAAATGTATACTTTTAAAGGGGCTATATGTAGTTTTCTACTAAAGTGATTTTTTTTTTTTTTATTGCCTGTGAGTGAAGGGGTTGTAATCTCACATTAAAATGATCCATTTGACGGGTTTTGCTATTATCTCTGAAAGCAAGTAGGCTATTCCTATTTCTATGTGAAGGCTCCGGGTTGGATTAGGAGTCTGCTAACACTAATAAACGTCCTGCTCCCAGCACAACACAGACTCCAATACAAACTCCACATAATGATAAAAAACTAAACAAAGTTTTATCTGCTGAAGCTCGTCAGGCCAAACGTGAATCGGATCAACATCGGATATATAGCCCCTTAAAAGACATTTATGAAGTTACACAATATTTCTATTTTAAATAGTTCATCAAACTTTGTTGATCAAATGATCCTAAAAAAAATAAAAAATAAAAACTTTACACACAACAATTTCTACTACTACTAATGATAAGTAATGTTTCTTTAGCAGCAAATCATCATATCTGAATGATTTCTGAAGGATCATGTGACACTGAAGACTGGAGTAATGATGCTGAACATTCAGCTTTGATCACAGGAATAAATTACACTTTAAAATATATTCAAATAGAAAAGAGTTCTTTTAAACTTGTAATAATATTTCACAATATTGTTGTTTTTTAATGCATTTCTAATCAAATAAACAGCCTTAGTGAGCAAAAGAGACTTCTTTCAAAAATATATAAAAAATTTTAATAAAAAAGACCCTAAACTTCTGAATGGTGGCGTGTTTGCTTAAGTCAATTTGCTTTTAAAAAAGCAAAATCTAATTAATTACATGATGTGCCGATTAATTTATTTAATTAATCACGAATTAGTTTTGGCTGAGAAATTAACCAAAGGATAATTGAAAGAAATTGTGTTTCGATGAGAAATGTGTTAAATAGACATTACAAAACATTACAAATAAAATGTAGTCTATTCAAAAAACTTACAAAAGTGTTGAATAGACTACATTTTATTTGATTCAACATTCAATTTATTACACATGAACTTTTAGGCTACAATGTGTCTATAAAATGTTTTCTTTATTGTTAAACATAAGTGGGTGGTTTCCCGGACCGAGATTAAGCCTAATCCTAGACTAAAATTGCCCTTTAAACCAGATTAACAGAAATCTGCTTTCTCGGGTCAAGGCTTTAAATAGTCCTAGATTTAGTTTAGTCCAGAGTTTAATAAGCTGATTTCCTGGAGGAAGACTAGAGTTACTCCAGGACTAAATCGAGACTTAAATTAAACCTACCAGGAGGCAGGTTTAACTTCAGATTAACATTGTGTTTCAAAGTGGACACGTGTATTACTTGGACACATACAAGTCAAGTCAAGTCATGTCAAGTTTATTTGTGTAGCGCTTTTCACAATACAGATTGTATCAAAGCAGCTTCACAGTATTAAATTAAAATAATACAACAAAGTTTGTTTCAAGAGGAATTTATTGATTGATAAAATTTAATTAAATATCCCCAAAATATCCCCAACATACACACACATATATACATATATATATATTTCTATATTATTATTATTATATATTTCTGTTAATCTGGTTTTAAGGGCAATTTTAGTCTAGGATTAGGCTTAATCTCTGTTCAGGAAACCACCCCCACATGTGTTAAGAAAAGTTATAGTAAGTTTGTTATGTAAATCACAGGAATAAACAAGAAGTATTAATTGTAGGATTATTTGAATAATAAATTTTAAATGAAAACCATTCATTGTTAATGAACACCATTGATTCTAGGTCTACATCGTTGATATATATACATATAGCCTATATATATATATATATATATATATATATATATATATATATATATGAAGAGTTCAGATGCAAAAGCCTCTAAATGCCATCTGAAATTTTCTTATAGAATGATCATTTTTATCAAGCTTGTGTATTTAAGTTCAGTAATTTCACTTGAATGACAATTAATAGGTAATCTTCATTTCCATTTAAGTGAAATTATTGAATTTAAATAGGCCTATACGAGCTTGATAAAAATGATAATTCTATAAGAAAATTTCAGATGGCATTTAGAGGCTTTTGCATCTGAACTCTTCATATATATGACTTCCAGCATTTCTTTTCTTTTATTCCATAGCTGGTGTGCGCAGTTTATTTAGCTTGCTTAAAAATTATTTGCTCTTGTTTAGTCATTTTTTTTTGATTGCAGTCTTTTTCTGATTCCATTGTTTTCCTTGGATTTGCTTCTCAGTTCCATGCAATTTTAAGCTTTTCTTGGTTCATTCCATGTTTTACAGGCAACCTCTATCATGCTAATTCAGATTAGCACAGTTGGTTTTAAATTAATGTGGTTTATTTTAGTTCAGGACTCCATAGTCCGGGTGTAACTAATCCGTACTTAATCTGTGTTACAGAAAGACATTTTTTAAAACACGATTAACTATTCTAGATTAAGGCCTACTCCTGGCTTAATGTAAACCCTGTCCGGGAAACCGCCCCAAGAAGTTTAAGCATTGTAACAAAAAAATAAATTACAGGCTCTGAATATTTTCTGAATCCAAATTTAGATTTAGATTAGATTAGAGTGTTTTGTAAACTGGTGCCACCTATTCTTTGAAATGAACCAACTCTAAACAATGGCTTGCTGTCATCTCATACTTAAGAATGGCACAACAAAAAGAAGCAGCGGAAATGGTAATATAAATAACATTTCCGCTTCCCTTTTTTTGGACAAATTTTTGTCTGAAAACTTCACGTCTGGTTTCCAGACCAAACTTTCAGACAGATTTTAATGTCCTTATTGGTCTTTTACAGCATCTGTCTTTTAATACATTTTGAAGTTGGCAAAGTAGTGAACTTAAATACTTCCAGTAATCCTTTCAAAGCCTTCCTGTCATGAATCAAGCTCTACTAAACCAAACAAAAACAACTTTGATCACAGGAATACATTACAAATTAACATAGTCAGTTTTGAATATATATTCATGAATATTTCACGAATAATCAATATGTTGTCCAGCTCCAGAAATATTAGAATATCTTCTAACATCTCTTGTATATTCCTTATATATCAAGCAATATTTCCCGGTTCTACCATTTTGTTAGGGGTGAACAGTTTAGGCCTCAAGGACCAGATGTTTGAAAGAAGACCCGGAGTCAGAATTATAAAAAAACTGAAGAAATGTTTTACTGAAGATAGTATGCAGTTTCCACACAGCTTTTCCAAGTTGGATTTGGCCAGGCTCTAATTATAAACAGAGTCGTCTCAAAACATCAAGATAATGCGTTCTTACTCTTAAGGAGAACTACACTTTAGTCTAAATGGAAAATATAGGCTTTAACTGAGAAATGGTCCCTTGAAAACTATTGGCTTCAATGACCCTGATATGTTTTAACACGCTGAAGATCTTTCTCAAGCACAAAACAAGTCCATATTTCATTTCTGGAAGCCGGGATAAATGAGCGAGCACTGTTACTGCAGTCAGATATCAAATACTGACATTAGAGAGAATACATGAAAAGAACATTTCAGTGATCACACCGGTTACTTCTATAACAAAGTAAAATCTCCAGAGAAGTCATTCAACTCATTTGATATTTAGAAGGACAAATATTGATTAATACCTTGATTATAATCACTCATTACATATACATTGAAGCAGGAGTGGATTCCAATCACTGAAATTGACGTGTTTGCTAAAGTCAATTTGCTTTAAAAAATAACATAAAAATCTAATTAATTACATGATGTGCCGATTAATTTATTTAATTAATCACAAATTAGTTTTGGCTGAGAAATTAACCAAAAGGATAATTGAAAGAAATTGTGTTTCGATGAGAAACGTGTTAAATAGACATTACAAAACATTACAAATAAAATGTAGTCTATTCAAAACACTTACAAAAGTGTTGAATAGACTACATTTTATTTGATTCAACATTCAATGTATTACACATGAACTTTTAGGCTACAATGTGTCTATAAAATGTTTTCTTTATCTTTAAGTTTAAGCATTGAAACAAAACAAAAAGTACAGGCTCTGAATATTTTCTGAATCCAAATGTAGATTTAGATTAGATTAGAGTGTTTTGTAAACTGGTGCCACCTATTCTTTGAAATTAACCAACTCTAAACAAACCCCCCCGTGTGTGTGTGTGGGTGTTTTCTCTGTGTTGTTTGTCAGGGGTCGGCTGAGGACACGCGTGCGGTTCCCACCGGTCAGCTGGAGGATCTGGAGTGTGGTCTGATCATCAGCAGTATCGGCTACAAGAGCTTTCCCATCGACCCCACGGTGCCCTTTGACCCCCGAAAAGCCATTGTGCCCAATGCCATGGGAAGAGTGCAGGACACAACAGGTGAGAGAAGTGTGTTTGTCCACTGGCAGGGTCCTGAAACCAGAAGCCATGAGGGACATTTTTTACAAGAATGTTATTCTTTTTTCTTTTTTGCACTTTCCTTCAAAGCCAGAAGGCTTTTTCAGAAAAGATGCAGCAAAGGGCATCACATTAGCTGAAATGTATTCTTTATGTCAGGGTCTCTATATTCCCTTCCCAGCGGAGGTCCGGACAATACTTTTCTGGACCAGTTATACATTTCCATCAGGGCAGCCGTAGTACTTTGTAAAAGAAAATATCCTAAACACTCAAAATATTCATCAAAGATGAGAATCTTGGGCCCCGAGAGAACAATATTATTTTTTTTAACCAATATTTACCAAAAGAAGTACATATTTCTGCTAACTGGATATGAATGTCAAAAGGTAAGAACAGGCTATTATTTATTTATGTTTTTATTTTTACTTTTAGAGACCTACGTGTGTATGGCACATAGAAGGGGACTGAGAAAAGTATGGACCATTTTTATATTTTGCTCAAAGTAATAAACTACTTAAAACAAGCAACATACATAATCTAATAAGCAAAACGCTCATCATGAGCACAAAATAACGTTAAATAGTCATTTCAAAGGTTTTTTGTCTTCCCTTGCAATCTCTAAATAATTTTCCAATTTATAATATTGTATATATATATTAGGGGTGGCACGGTTCACAAAACCCACGGTTCGGTTCGTATCACGGTTTTAGGGTCACGGTTTTCGGTTCTGTACGGTTCTTGTTGTTGTTTTTTCTTTTAATCTTTACCACTCCAAAAATTTACTTCAGCATATGATATATAGCTGAATTATCTAATTATTAATTAATTTATTTCATAAATGGGGTGTGTTTGCAAAACGCAGCTTCTCATTTCCCGTGGGCTGTGTCGGACAGTTATTTGTCACCACTTTTTGCCAGGGTTGATATTATGTCCCAGCACGGATGTACCAATACAAATAAATAAAACATTTCCAGTTAACTAGCAAAGTATTCGTTTCGTTCGTTTGTTAAATAAGAAGCAATCTAGCGCTGAAATGTGTTTTTTTTAATCAAGTGATCAAAGTGCTCGTTGCCGTTGCGATCAGTGGCGCTGATACAGTGTTCTCGTGGCTCGCGCACACACCGCAGCGGCCGCACATTCTTCACTCAGACGCGCGCTTCAGTCCGTTGAGGAGACTCTAGGCTACTCTATTCGTTCCGATGAAATCACAAAACAAAATTCATACAAATCTGTCCCTGCTTGATATACAACCGCTGATAAACATAATCGGTTTTGATGAAAAAGAAAAATATATACGAGTGCAGATTAGAACTCAGAACCTTTGACACGCTTGGCAAGTTCTGCCACTGGACCATTAAAGTACATACCGGTACGTGGAACAGTCGATCTATGTAGCCTATTTATTCACGTGAAAAAAACAACATATAGCCTAGTGGAGTTGATCTCATTAAATGTCTAAGTAAACCCAGTGTACTATTTAAATCGATTGCTGGACATTGTAATGTTATTCTACATTTGTCTGATTTATGATTTAGCATTGTATTAGCAGTAGCACGGGCACAAGGCTACATTGCGCATGCGTCGAACCGTGCGAACCGCGCGACGCACACACGCACCGAACCGAGACAAGCGAACCGAACGGTTCGGATGTTTTTTCATGTACCGTGCCACCCCTAATATATATATATACACACTACCGGTCAAAAGTTTTTAGATCGGCAAGATTTTTAATGTTTTTAAAAGAAGTATCTTCTGCTCACCAAGGCTGCATTTATTTGATTAAAAATACAAACAAAAGTGCTGTCTTGCGCGCAGCACGATTTTATCAGGGGGGCAGTGTTTCGGAAAACATTGAAGCTTCCCCGGGCGCCGCCATTGATTAACGGACCATCGCCTGCTGTTACCAATCCATTGACTCCCATTCATTTTGGCGTCACTTTGACAGCGAATAACTTTACATCTGAGGTGTTTAAAGACTCCATTTGTCCATTATTTATTTCTAAAGAAACACGAAAATGTATAAAAGGCTCCATTACCTTGTATCTTACGTTATGGCCCCGTAGAAGCCGTTTTTGTAAAAATAGGCTAGCGATTGCGTCATAACCACGCGACTCTCTGTCGCACAGTAGAGAGATTACCGTATGGACAGGAGGAGAAGCTCGCGGGCAATCGGGGAGACGTGGAGGCAAAATGACAGAATAATTAATCAGAATACTTAGCAAAAGTTGCTCCTGCTCCTAGCTCATGGACACCTCCTACTCACGCTCTCCGTCTCTGCAAGTTTCGGAAGGGAATGATTCAGATTTCTCTTGGCACAGCTACTAGAAGACAGACGGGTTGCTCACGTCACATCTACGTCGTCAAGCTCAGTTTGAGTCTGCGCAGAACGCTCGACCATCAGGAAGAGAGTGCTTCTAATTGACTTCACTTTTCTCCGTTGAATCCAATGGGGTCGCTGTGTCCATTTCTTATACTGTCTATGGATTTGATTCACGCTGCTAGGCAGCCTGGACACCATGGAAAAGGGACACCTCAAAAAGGGAACCAATCACAGAACGGGGAGGGAGCAGCAAGACGATGACGACGTCTATGCGACACACCGAAGCAGTTTGTTTATATCTATGGATCCAACATGGCATCAGACACGAAGTTACCTTTCGATGCAGTCTTAGATAGTGTTCTAAGTAGTTTAGAACGCAAGTTTATTTCGTCTTCTTCCTCGTCGAATTTCTGCCGCTCTACATACGTCATCTGGTATAATTGAAACGATTGGCTATGAGCTACGTACAGGCGCATTTGATAGACATTCGTAGCGCCCAATAAACGGCTCTGGGCATTCGTAAACCACGCCTCAAATACGAGAAAATGAACATGTGGTTCAGAATCAGAAATCAGAATCAGAAAGAGCTTTATTGCCAAGTGTGCTTGCAACCACAAGGAATTTTTCTTGGTACTGAAGCTTCCAGTGCACATATACAAATACAAGAAGAAACATAGTAATACAAATTCTAAGAATAAAATATATAAAAAAAAAATTAAATAGTATAAAAGTAAAAAAGTAGGGTCACAGTTGGGTTTAGTCCGAATAAACATTTACAGATTATGAACATATTTACAGTATTTTGAGTAGTATGAATAATATAAATATAAATATCACCTGAGTTAGAGAATATTACACTAGACAGTGGGAGTAACTTTACATCTGAGGTGTTTAAAGACTCCATTTGTCCATTATTTATTTCTAAAGAAACACGAAAATGTATAAAAGGCTCCATTACCCTGTATCTTACGTTATGGCCCCGTAGAAGCCGTTTTTGTAAAAATAGGCTAGCGATTGGCATATGCATACGTCACAAAATCGACGCCCCTCCCACGATGGTTGATTGACAGGAGCGTTTCAACACAGACCCGCCCTCGCTCGTGAGCGAGCTGTCAATCATAGTCCGCGCGGACCGGCGCGTTAATTGTTGATAGCTTGAGCACTGAGTAGAATGGCGTCTAAGCGATTGTGGTGTTCTGTTCTTGGGTGTAATAGCAGTCATGTGGATGACTGAACACAGCAGTCATGTGGATGTTCCTAAATCCGTACCGCTGAAGACGCAGTGGCTGAGTTTGTTTTTGAAGGTAATATTCCTCACGATCAACGTCAATGCTTTCATGTTTGCACGAATCATTTTACCAGACTGCTTTACAAACGAGGATCAGTAAAAAGCTGGTTATTTGCTAAGAAGCTGCTCCTGAAAAAAGGATCAGTACCAACTATTCGTGTTCCTGCTGCACCTCCAGGAGAACTGAAGTGAGTGTAACATTTTATTGACCTTTATGTTAATCTTTATATTAATCTTTGCAAATCGCTTGCACGCTTCACGATGAATGCGGCTATTTTTACACTCAGGGTACATTACGGCATGTTTTCTATATACGACGTTATCAATATAATTCATAATCCCACGTTTATAATGAACGACGCGTTATGGTTATTGTGTTATTGTGTTACAAACGGTGTACGCACAGAACAGAGGGGCGGGGTGAGCAAAGCTCATTATCATTTAAAGACACATGCACTTAAACGACGTGCTGAAAACTGTATCATACTTTATCTACTCTTTAAACAGCATTATGGTAATAATGTAACACTATGGCAATACTGTACGTGACTGCGTTTTACTTCGGGGGGGTTGGCGGAACTGACCGAACGGCAGTTTCTTTTCTTTTCTGTGTTCTTGGTCCTCCAGTTTGAAAGGTTAACTACAAGCACAGAGGTTTTGCTTGTATGCGCTGGATCCTTTACTGGAATCCAAAAGTAACTCACTCCTGCTAAAAGTTTCCTATTTGAATTCTTGCACCAGGGAACAAACGTCAACACCATAATGACTAAAAGTTTGTTAAGTAAATGTATCTTAATTTAAGAATGTTTAGATATTTGTACTGGAAAACCAGACACAATACTCATTAAGATTTATAATTCAGGGTTATGTGACATTGTTATTCTAGTGAGCATTTTTATTGAACAAAATACTGTAAATACGTCCATGTCTGCAATATTTTTGCACTGTTATTCCAGATACAATATAGACTAGAATTGAAATGTGTTTACTTCATAAAACTAAATTTTCTCTACTTTTGTTGACTGTCTGCTTAATATCTGCTAACTCTTTATTGGTCCTCCAACAGACATTCTACTGACTAGAAGTAACTTTGCAACTACATGTCAACTTAGTCCAACACTAACCCTACCAGTCTACTAATACCCCATAAATAAATGCTTGTTTTGTTCTTATTCTCAGTTGTTTGTTCTGGACTCAATATCAGACATATTTTATTTTGGCACGGCAAATAAGCATAGATTTATAAATGCTTATTCACAGTTTGTTTGTGTATACAGTGACTTCTAGGTGAAATGCTTCATGCCATACTGATAGTTATTTCCAGTATTATGTACCACTGCCATTAAATAAGCACACAGCACTTTTCCCGGGTTCATATCGATCTCTTTCTAAACACTCTGAGCAGATTTGTTTGGTCTGTCCGGCACAATAAAATAAACACTTCATTGTTGGCCGGAGTGTCCTTCCCAAGTGTGTTGATGTTGGTCCCGCAGGAATGTCTGTGCGTTACGAACATTAGTAGCATGACCGTTGCTTTGTAATATAGGCATATGCCTTGGGGGGCATGTTAAGTGTTCAGAAGGGAAATGGCCTGTGGAAAGAAACTGTTCCTGTGCCTGGATGTTCTTGTGGCCAGTGATCTGTGTCGCCGTCCTGACGGTAACAGTTCAAACAGGGGGTGTCCAGGGTGAGTGGAGTCTGTGATGATTTTACCTGCTCTCTTCCTCACTCTGGAAGAGTACAGGTCCTGGAGGGTTGGCAGGGGGGCACCAATAATCCTCTCTGCAGTCCGGACTGTCCCGTTGTAGTCTCCTGGTGTCCGATTTGGTAGCTGAACCAAACCAGACAGTGATGGAAGTGCTTAAAACAGACTCAATGACGGCTGAGTAGAACTGAATCATCAGCTCCTGTGGCAGATTGAACTTCTTCAGCTGGCGAAGGAAGTACAGTTTCTGCTGGGCCTTTTTCACAATGGAGTCAATGTGATTTGCCCACTTCAGGTCCTGAGAGATGGTAGAGCCCAGGAACCTGAATGACTCCACTGCTTCCACAGTGCTGTTCATGATGGTGAGAGGGGGGAGTGCTGGGGATTTTCTCCTGAAGTCCACAATCATCTCCACTGTTTTGAGCGTGTTCAGCTCAAGGTTGTTATAGCTGCACCAGACAGCCAGCTGTTCAACCCCCAGTCTGTAAGCAGACTCGTCACCATTTTGGATGAGACCGATGACGGTGGTGTCGTCTGCAAATTTCAGGAGCTTGACAGAGGGGTCTTTAGAAGTGCAGTCATTAGTGTACAGGGAGAAGAGCAGTGGGGAGAGAACGCACCCTTGGGGGGCGCCAGTGCTGATGGTGAGGGTCCTGGATGTGAGTTTCCCCAGTCTCACTCGCTGCTGCCGGTCCGTCAGGAAGCTGGAGATCCACTGACATATTGAGGATGGCATGGAGAGCTGAGTCAGTTTGGCTGTGAGAAGATCAGGGATGATGGTATTGAAGGCCGAACTGAAGTCCACAAATAAGATCCGTGCATAAGTCCCAGGTCTGTCAAGATGTTGCAGGATATAGTGCAGTCCCATGTTGACTGCATCATCCACAGACCTGTTTGCTGTGTAGGCTAACTGAAAGGGATCCAGCAGGGGTCCAGTGATGTCCTTCAGATAGGCCAACACCAGTCTTTCAAACGACTTCATGACCACTGACGTGAGAGCGACAGGTCTGTAGTCATTAAGGGCCCGTCCACACGGAGACGCGTTTCGCTGTATACGTATAATTTTTTTATCGTATTGGCGTTTCATCCACGCGGATCCGGTGTTTTCGGACACTGAAACCGCAATTTTTTTAAACCGGGTCCCAAGGTGGATAAATCTGAAAACGCCGCCCTTGCGTTTTCGTGTGTACGGCCAATCCGTAAATTTTGTGAAACGATGATGTCATCACACCAAGTGTCAACTAGTCAGACACCGTTAAGTCACAGCAACTACATTTATGGTTTTTCATATTGTTCAACAAAGTTCTTGATTAAAAAAGAAAAAAGAAAAGAAAAAAGAAGCTACTGTGCCTAATATTATTGTTGTATACAGCCATAGTATACAGCGCGCAAGGTTTATGCGCATGCTTTAAGTCTTCTTCTCCGTTTTTAGTGTATGTCTGTGGCAGAATTACAGCGCCACATACTGGTCTGGCATGTATACTACATCGTTTTGAGTCGGTTTCGTGTGTACGCAGATATTTCTTGAGACGACGCCGTGTTTACGGAATTTTTTTTTTGAACGGGGAAAAAAAATATCGGATAGGGAAAGCTCTGGCTTCGTGTGGATGTGGCTTAAGTCCAGTGATTTTAGTTTTTTTGGGAACCGGAATGATAGTGGAGCGTTTGAAGCAGCAGGGAACTTCACACTGCTCCAATGATCTGTTGAAGATCTGCGTGAAGACTGGGGCCAGTTGGTCAGCGCAGGCTTTTAGACAAGCAGATGAAATGCTGTCTGGGCCTGAAGCTTTCCTAGTCTTCTGTTTTTTGAAGACTCTGCTCACGTCCTCCACACAGACCTTAAGCTCAGGTTGGATGGCAGAAGGGGGGAGGAGAGGGGTTGCAGGAGGTGATGGTGGATGTGTGACGTGCACATCAGAGCGGGTGTGAGGTGTGAGTCTGGGCTTCTCAAACCTGCAATAGAATGCATTGAGAGTGTCAGCCAGTTGTTGATTCTCCACAGATGGTGATTTGTAGTTGGTGATGTTCCTCAGGCCTCTCCAGACTGATGCCGGGTCGATGGCTGAAAACTGTTTTTTCAGCTTTTCAGAGTAGCTTCTTTTAGCAACTCTGATCTCCTTTGTCAGTCTGTTTCTGGCCTGGTTATACAAGATTTGATCCCCACTTCTGTAAACATCCTCTTTGGCATGAGATGAATACTGGGGAGTGCAGTGCGGAGGCCGCGCTCGCGGAGTTTAACCAGCGTGCCGGCACGCTTCCCGCGTTTGCGTCTGACCGCGCGTTTGAACATCACCGCTGCCCCTCCGACGAGAATGTCCAGTAAAACGTCTGAGTAATCAAAATCTGTAAAAAAGTTGTCTGGTGTGCGTTTCCTAATGTCCAGTAGTTCGTCTTTGGTGAAACTGATAGGAAAAGAATGACTAAACGCAGAACAAACCAACAAAAACAACACAATAACTGGAGAGCTCCACACCGAGGCAGCCATCCGCGGCACCATCTTGATAACAAGATGACGAATGTTCCCAGACCACGTCTCAATGAGAAAGAGGTCTGACGTTAGCCAGGCTAAACAAAAACAGTGATATTGTGAAATATTATTACAATTTAAAACAGCTGTTTTCTATGTGAATATACAGTAAAGTGTAATTTATTCCTGTGATCAAAGCTGAATTTCCAGCGTCATTACTCCAGTCTTCAGTGTCACATGATCCTTCAGAAATCATTCTAATATGATGATTTGCTGCTCAAGAAACATTTCTGATTATTATCAATGTTGAAAACAGTTTTTTACATTTTTATTTCATGATGCTATGATGAATAGAAAGTTCAAAAGTTCAATCTGAAATAGAAAGCTTTTGTAACAAACACTACCGTTCAAAAGTTTGGGGTCAGTGAGAATTTTATTTTTATTTTTGGGGGAAAGAAATAAAGTAAATCAATACTTTTATTCATCGAGGATGAGTTAAACTGATAAAAAGTTACAGTAAAGACATTTATAATGTTAGAAAATATTCTATTTTAAATAAATGCTGTTCTTTTGAACTTTCTATTCATCAAAGAATTTTGAAAAAAAATTTTTACACAACTGTTTTCAACATTGAAGATGATAATGAATGTTTTTTTGAGTATAAAATCATCATATTAGAATGATTTCTGAAAGATCATGTGACACTGAAGACTGGAGTAATGATGCTGAACATTCAGCTTTGATCACAGGAATAAATTACATATTAACATAGTCAGTTTTGAATATATATTCATGGATATTTCACGAATAATCAATATGTTGTCCAGCTCCAGAAATATTAGAATATCTTCTAACATCTCTTGTATATTCCTTATATATCAAGCAATATTTCCCGGTTCTACCATTTTGTTAGGGGTGAACAGTTTAGGCCTCAAGGACCAGATGTTTGAAAGAAGACCCGGAGTCAGAATTATAAAAAACTGAAGAAATGTTTTACTTAAGATAGTTTGCAGTTTCCACACAGCTTTTCCAAGTTGGATTTGGCCAGGCTCTAATTATAAACAGAGTCGTCTCAAAACATCAAGATAATGCGTTCTTTCTCTTAAGGAGAACTACACTTTAGTCTAAATATAGGCTTTAACTGAGAAATGGTCCCTTAAACTATTGGCTTCAATGACCCCGATATGTTTTAACAGCATATTAATGATTATATGCACGATTATGATTATATGCATAAAATCAGCATATTAGAATGATTATATGCACGATCATTAGTAATGATGCTGAAAATTCAGCTTTTATTCTGAGGAATAAATTACATTTTAAAATATATTAAAATAGAAAACAGTCATTTTAAATTGTCATAATATTTCACAATAATACTTTTTTTTATTTATTTTTTTTATCAAATAAATGTAGCCTTGGTGAGCAGAAGAGACTTCTTTTAAAAACATAAAAAATCTTACCGATCTAAACCTTTTGACCAGTAGTGTATATATATATATATATATATATAAAAATCTAAAGGCCCCATTCGTAACTTGTGGCAAACCTGGATTCGTTAACGTTTCGAGTCATCTGTGTGACAGATACAATAATTACTGTATATGTACTGCGTTCATGTTTCCTGCAGCGTTCTTCTGCTCTCCGTGTGTCTGCTACTGTAGTAAAATAAGGTCTGCCATTATGTGTTTTATGATACTTTGTCCCTCAAGCCTCTCCCCTCAGTTATAGTGGGAAACCACAATTTGTCTGTCGAAGAACAGTAAATTATTTTTTGCGGTCATATTTATGTGGCAATTCTGAGAAATATTTGTGAGTTATAAAGTCCAAGTTGTGAGATATAAACTTTTAGGAATTAGGAGTTTATATCTCACAAAGCGCTGCAAATAAATTTGACTTGAGTTGACAAGATTGGATGTTAAAATAACTTCTATCCTGATGGGAAAAGGGGTGTTTGTGTATATATAGTCATGGAGTGTGTAATTGTAATTGTGTGTGTTTATTTTGGGCAGGCCTGTACTGCAGTGGCTGGGTGAAGCGGGGTCCCACCGGTGTGATCGCCACCACGATGAACGACAGTTTCGATACGGCACGTGTCTTAATTCAGGATATGGAGGCTGGCGAGGTGGATCTGTCGGTCAACAAAGCGGGCGCTCAAGCGATCACTGCTCTTCTGCAAACACGAGGTCATGTTCACACAGACACGCTCGATACTGAAACCTAGTGAGCTGCAGCATCCTAATCAAAGTCAAACGAACATGTGACTGATTACGAGCGCTCTACATGTGTGTCACACAAGTGCTACTCTTTACATTCATTAGTATTTGCCATTAGCATCCTGCTAAACTAGAAATGACAATATGCATAAAAACGTACTTTTTAATGATTTTTTATTGATTTATTTTTTTTATTGTGTAAAATAGTCCATTTTTATTTATTATAAATTCCTAAGTATCAAATATCAAAAAAGAGGAAGTCAATTTAAGCAGTATCACACATGAGTATGATGGTATTTTAGTGCAAAGGTACGATTATTAAAAATAAAATTATACGATTTTAAGAAAAAGTTTGTAACATTATAAGAATAAATCAATGTTTTGAGAATAATTAGGAGATTAAAGGCAAAGTATTGTGTGAGCAAAGCCTGAGAAATACCACAATATTACGACTTATAAGCGAAGACATTCATTTAAATTTAAATTTTAACCTGGCGCTAAAATGCTGAGCAAAGGGATTTATGCATAAATATTAAATTAACACATTCATGATTTGTTACACATTGTAGTTTATTTTTTGATGTTTTATATTACTTTTAACCTGGCACTAAATGCTGAGAGAATGCATGTTTTACATTAAAATAAAAGTAATACATCGTTGCATTATTTTGAGTTTAATGTATTTGTTAATGCCTTTATACATTCAATTAAATTAAATTAAAATAAAATACAAATTATTTTTTATTTATTTTAACGTGGCACTAAAAAACTGTGCAAAGGCATTTATACATTTAAAAATAATCACTGCATTAATACAAATTTAATTTAAGTTTGTTCATATTTTAATTTGAATGTTTCTGTTATTTTAACATGCCACTAAAATGCTGTCGTACTGTTTAAGTGCTGTTATTCTAAATATCAGCATGGCCATGATTCGGCTATAGATATGAATTATAATCATAGATCTCATCATATAATCAAGGTCTGAGACAAAATCTTTTTTAATTTTTGTGGTGTATCTTTTTCTCAGTGCTCACCGTAATGCCTTCTGAGATTGCCTAATGTGGTTCTGTCTTAGAGCACGTTAGTCGGCGCTTGTTTTATTTCCGTTGGCACATATTCGGCTGGCGTCTGTCAGGCTGTGAAACGCCTGAGATGCAGACCATTTGGCCTGTGGCCTGTGGGTACAGTGGGAATTTTCTCTGAACAAATCTTTTGGAACAAATTTAAAGTTGGGAATGGATTTAGTGTTCCTCGTGACGCAGATCACTACTTTGCACACATTAAGCTGCTGTTGCGTAATTTTTATGGTTCTGGGTGTGTGGTGTTTTTGTCATGGAATGTTTTTGTTCCAAGATTACAGATTCCCTGTTTTTTTTTCAGTTTACTGCACAGTCAGAAATGATCATCATTAAAATGAGTTCATCAATGGGTCATGCGTGTCAACAGGTGTGAGAACGGTGCTTTTTCCACAATGGGAGAAGATTAATGCGGAGGAGGAGAAGAGAGGCAAATCCCGGGGAAAACCCAGGGAGAAACTTCTGGATGTAGACGAGATGCTGAAGATCGCCTGGTCCTGAGATCTGACCCGATGGAGTCTGCAGAGCTGTAATGAACCGTCAGAACTGTATGACTTTCTTGTGGTGGAACACAAAAGATGACGTTTGGCAGAATGCGCACGCTGCTCTTCTCCATTCAATGAAAAATTACAAATAATGATTGAAAATGTGGGGTTCATACACAAAAGAACACTGAATTATGCGCACAAATTATGTTTATGGTACTTTTCTTGTGCATTGTTGTACTTACTTTGAGCTCAGCTAATAAGAGCATCTGAGGAATTCTTCTTAACACCTTTTATTTTCCACAGGAAAAAAGGTGGGACGATATGGCGGTGGATAAATGATGACACACGTTTCCTATCATTTATGAGCTGTTCTTTTAACTGAAGGTTATGCTGGATTTTATGGTTCATGCCTTTGATGTTTAACAAGTTCATGCAGTTTTATGAAAGAATTAAGTCTTAAGCAACTTGAGTTACTTGTTAATGAATTGTTTAGCTATCATGTCAGGACATGGACTTACAATGATCACTACTATTTCCCTTTACTACTGATGCCACCATGTCTAACAATGAAGTTGGCCCAGTCTGTGTGGAAGTAGGTTAGGCGTGGCTTTCTGATCGTTTATTCTTGCCAGAACAAAGAAACTGGACATATTTTTACATAATAAATAATATACAAACATTATTGTTATGACTGCTGTTGTTGTACCTATTAACCAGGGTTGGCAACTTTTGAGTTAAGCTTGGAGTGAGAATTATGGAAGAATATGCTTGAATAATTTCACAATTTCAATTAAATTCTTGTGATCACACATTGTTTGTAATTATGTGAGTTGAGCTCTCCCCAAAAACTAAAATCATAAACATTAAATCATGTACGGACATGTTCTCTGCTGCAGATGGAGATGAAAGACTGTTGCTCTATTGTTGAACTGGATGCAATAGTATATTAGTTTACTTAAAAGTGCCCTATTAAGCTATTTTAAAGGCTACTAATGTTGTTTTGGCGTCTCCTACAACAGGTTCACATGCATCCAAGGTCAAATCAGCTCTTGTCTCTCAGTGTCTGAACGCTTCGATAAAGATTCAGTCTCTCTAAGCCCCGCCTCTCTGAGAGCTGCTCTGCTCTGATTGGTCATAAAGCAAACGCTCATTATCATATCTGAATCTCAGCTCTTGATCTCAGTGATATACGAACAGTAATGATGGCGTGGATTTTACCGTATCAATCTCAGAAAACAGCGTCTTCTCCACATGAACAACACAAACCAAACTCTTTCAGTCTCAGATAAACTACAGTGTTTGAGGGCGGGGCAAAGATACGCTGTTCAGCCAATCAAGACCACAGGCTGGCATTATGCTAATTAGTTACAAACCTATGTAGGAAGTGAGACTGAATTACTGACGACTCGTTTCAGTTCAGAATCGATTCTTTCTGTTAGGAGAGAAAAACTACATTTATCTGCATCTTTTACATTCACAAACAGCTTTACATTTACATTTAGTCATTTAGCAGACGCCTTTATCCAAGGCGACTTACAAATTAGGACTAAATTCAGCGAGTCATCATAAAGAGGCAAGAGCAACAACAACGCAGGAAGTGCTCAAAATACGAAGTTCAGGTATTATTCAGAGTAGCATAAGCCTGATAAGTGGTGTTTCGATGTGTGTTTTTTTTTTTATAAGGTTAAGTGCTCACGGAAGAGATTGGTTTTCAGCTGTTTTTTGAATGTTGTCAGGGATTCTGCATTCCGGATGAGGGTGGGGAGAGCGTTCCACCAGCATGGAACTGTGAATGAGAATGTTCTGGAAAGTGATTTTGTGGCTTTCTGTGATGGAACCACGAGACGTCGCTCGTTTACCGATCGTAGGCTTCTGGTAGGGATGTAGACTCGTAGGAGTGAGTGAAAGTAGGAGGGAGCTGAGCCTGTGATAGTTCTGTAAGCAAGCGTCAGTGCCTTGAACTTGATGCGAGCAGCGAGAGGTAGCCAGTGCAGAGAGATGAACAGAGGAGTGACGTGGGCCCTCTTGGGCTCGTTGAAGACAAGACGAGCTGCAGCGTTCTGGATCATCTGTAGGGGTTTGGTCGCACATGCTGGGAGTCCAGCCAGAAGAGCATTGCAGTAGTCAAGCCTAGAGATGACCAGGGCCTGGACGATAAGTTGTGTTGCATGCTCAGTTAGGAAAGGCCTGATCTTCCTGATGTTGTGCAGTGCAAACCTGCATGATCGAGCTGTCTTTGAAATGTGATCTGTGAAGGTCAGCTGGTCATCAAACGTTACTCCAAGATTTCTGACCGATCTTGATGGGGTGATTAATGATGACTCTAGCTGGATGGTGAAGTCGTGCTGTAGAGATGGATTGGCAGGGAGGACGAGAAGCTCAGTCTTTGCCAGGTTGAGCTGCAGCTTTATTACACACTGCATGAAAAAGCATAATGGGGCACTTTAACTTTACTTATTCTACACAATTTCTAAAATATAAATAATAAGAAATAATTGATAAAAACAATGTATTTAGTATTGCACAACAGTAGACAAAGTTTCCATTGCTCAAGTTTAATTTTTCACATAACATTCAAGCATTTGCATCCATTTGATCAGTTCATGTATTCTCTGGGAATCGAATCCACAACCTAGGGCTGAACGATATGGCCCAAAATTTATTTCACGATATATATTTCTTAATTTCGATACGATACGATGTAATTCGGATATCGATATGAACAATATAAAAGCCTAAGATGGCGGATGGCGCCGCGGATGGCTGCCTCGGTGTTGAGCTCTCCAGTTGTTACACTGTTTTTGTTAGTTTGTCCTGTTTTATGTTTGTCATTCGCTATCAGTTATACCAGGGACGAACTGCTGAACATTCGGCAGTGCACACCAACTGATCACCAACCAGTTTTTGATTCTTCTGGCGTTTTGCGGAACATTGTCGTCGGTTGCGCCGCTGCACTGTGGAAACAGTATAAGACGCGCAGGCGTGGGAAGCGAGCCGGCACACTCGTGAAGCTCAGGCAGCGCGGATTCAGAACGGCGCTGCCTAGCATCCATCTGGCGAATGTCCGCTCTCTCCCTAACAAAATGGACGAACTACTTCTGCTCTCACGCAAAAACAAGGACTTTACCAACTCTGCTGCTCTGTGTTTCACGGAAACCTGGCTGAACGAAGCCATTCCGGACAGCGCGTTACATCTACCGGACTTTCAGCTGTTCAGAGCGGATCGCGATATGGAGTCAACGGGGAAAACGCGCGGTGGTGGGACATGCTTTTACATCAACAGAAGGTGGTGTACTGATGTAACTGTGTTAAGGAAGATGTGCTGTCCTGATGTGGAAGTGCTTTTCATTAACTGTAAGCCGTTCTACTCGCCGCGGGAGTTTTCCTCGCTCGTTCTCATCAGTGTTTACATTCCACCGCAAGCACACGTGAGTACGGCGCTGCAACAGCTGGCTGATCTGATCACAGAAACAGAACAACAACACCCGGACTCTGTTCTTATCATTCTCGGAGACTTTAATCAGGCAAAACTCACACGTGAACTGCCTAAATTCAAACAGCACATTACATGCCCCACCAGAGACAATAATATTTTGGACCATTGCTACACCACAACAAAGGATGCATATCGCTCCGTCGCCAGAGCAGCTCTAGGACTTTCCGATCACTGCCTGGTTCATCTTCTACCAACTTACAGGCAAAAACTTAAAACTGCTAAGCCAGTAATAAGGACTGTAAAGAGATGGACCAACGACACAGAGCAGGTCTTACAAGCCTGTTTTGAATGCACTGACTGGAGTGTTTTTGAAGCTGCTGCCAGCGATCTGGACGAGCTCACAGAGACTGTAACATCATACATCAGTTTCTGTGAGGATTTATGCATCCCTACCAGGACTTACTTATCATTCAACAATGATAAACCATGGTTCACACCAAAACTCAGACAGCTTCGTCAGGTCAAAGAAGATGCCTACAGGAGTGGGGATAGGATCTTGTATAATCAGGCCAGGAACACATTGACAAAGGAGATTGAAGTGGCTAAGAAGAGCTATGCCAAAAAGCTGGAAAACCAGTTTTCCTCCAACGACCCTGCATCAGTGTGGAAAGGCCTGAAAGACATTACCAACTACAAGACACCATCCCCCAGCATCGACAGCAACAAGCATCTTGCGAACGAGCTGAATGTCTTTTACTGTAGATTTGAGACCCCCGATCAGACACCCCATACCCGCCCTGACCATCTCTCTACACAGCCATCAACACCTCCAGCCATCCCCCTCCCCTCCCCCCCTGCACTTCAGATCAGTGAGGATAATGTGCGTCAGATCTTCAGGAAACAGAAGAGAAGGAAAGCACCAGGCCCAGACGGTGTTTCACCAGCCTGTCTGAAAACCTGCGCTGACCAGCTGGCCTCTATCTTCTCACTGATCTTCAACAGATCACTGGAGCAGTGCAAAGTCCCTTTCTGCTTTAAACGCTCCACCATCATCCCAATCCCGAAGAAACCAAAGATCACAGGACTCAATGACTACAGACCTGTTGCCTTAACATCTGTGGCCATGAAGTCATTCGAAAGACTGGTGTTAGCATATCTGAAGGACATCACTGGACCCTTGCTGGACCCCCTGCAGTTTGCCTACAGAGCAAACCGGTCTGTGGATGATGTGGTCAATATGGGACTGCATTACACCCTACAACATCTGGACAAACCAGGGACCTATGCAAGGATTCTGTTCGTGGACTTTAGTTCTGCCTTCAACACCATCGTCCCATCACTGCTCCAGACCAAACTGACCCAGCTCTCTGTCCCTAGCTCCATCTGTCAATGGATCACCAGCTTTCTGACAGACAGACAACAGCTAGTCAGAATGGGCAAAATCACGTCCGACAGCCGCACCATCAGCACCGGTGCTCCACAGGGATGTGTTCTCTCACCACTGCTCTTCTCCCTGTACACAAATGACTGCACCTCTAAAGACACCTCTGTCAAGCTCCTGAAGTTTGCGGACGACACTACTGTTATCGGACTCATCCGGAACGGTGACGAGTCTGCGTACAGACAGGAGGTGGAGCAGCTGGCTCTTTGGTGCAGTTTTAACAACCTGGAGCTGAACACGCTCAAAACAGTGGAGATGATCGTGGACTTCAGGAGAAACCCCCCTGCACTCCCTTCACTCACCATCATGGACAGCACTGTGACTGCAGTAGAGTCATTCAGGTTCCTGGGCACCACCATCTCTCAGGATCTGAAGTGGGACACTCACATAGACTCTATTGTGAAGAAAGCCCAACAGAGACTGTACTTCCTGCGTCAGCTGAGGAAATTCAACCTGCCACAGGAGCTGCTCGTACAGTTCTACTCAGCTGTCATCCAGTCCATCCTCTGCACTTCCATCACCGTCTGGTTCGGCTCTGCTACCAAAACCGACCTCCGTAGACTACAGCGGATAGTTCGGACTGCTGAGCGAATCACTGGCACTACCCTTCCCACACTCAAAGTACTGCACTCATCCAGAGTGAGTAAAAGGGCTCGCAAAATCACTCTGGACCCGTCACACCCAGCACACTTTCTGTTTGAACTGTTACCGTCTGGTCGACGCTACAGAGCACCGAGCACAAAAACAACCAGACACAGGAAAAGTTTCTTTCCCCAGGCCATCTACCTCATGAACACTTAAATGTTCCCCTACTGTGGAACAAACATGTGCAATACTTCCCTCAGACATTTCATTATAGCACCTTATAACTTTATATATATTTATAATTTATAATCTTTTATTTTTATTTTATTTTTATTTTTTCTATTTTTTATTTATACCTATGTTACTTGTCACTTGTCTTGTCACTTTGTATTGTATGTGTACTGGAAGCTACTGTCACCAAGACAAATTCCTCGTATGCGCAAGCATACTTGGCAATAAAGCTCTTTCTGATTCTGATTCTGATTCTAAGAAAAAACTGCCAAGAACGTCCACAACGGATGTCGAGACGTACAAACGTCTGAAAAATGAATTTGCCAAGTCATGAAACATCCTCATATAAAACTATATAACATTTTAGAAATAAAAATGGCACAAATAAATTAATGTTCATCTTTTATTTGAATTTAGCCTTCATACAAACAAGAAATGTGAAATCACTGTGTCAAATAAACAAGCATCTCCACTTTATTAATATTAATTAATATCTTTAACTCTAAACAATAACATAGGCTGATTATATTATTCTTATAGATTGAAACAAAAGTGCTTCCGCCAGGATAAAGAATATTAAAAAAGCTGCCAAAAATAGAAAAACGAGACAAGGAGACATGACTCTCTGTGCGATGACGGCGATGCAGCTCAAGGTACGGGATCTTTGCAGGAAACACGGTTAAAGATCAGGAAGTGTGTGTCACCACCTTTCCTGCAAACATCCCGTAACGTTACCCTGAGCTGCATCGACCGCATTACCACCTCGGGTGCACATTATTTTTCTAATAATTCAACGGTCTGTCGTCAGTTATTCTTTACTTATTTTGCTCTCTTCCGTGCATTAACAATGGCAAGAGGAAGAGGAGAAGACAAAACAGGAAATTATAGGCTCATGATAACATCACAGCAATTAAAGGGGAAAAATGCTCATTCAGAAAGATATACCAGATATATGAAAAACCATTGTGTGTGAATTATAACAAATACATACGTTTTCACAGAACACTTTCTGTACCTGTTACACTAGCTGGAGCCATTTACCTCCAGTCTTTGTGCTAAGCTAGGCTAGCGATGGGTGCGTCAGACAGAGTTACGGCACGCACGGAGATGAGAAGGGTATGGACTTATCTAACTCTGGGGGATACGGGGAATAAGCTAAAGTCCCAAAAAGTCGGCGTGTTCCTTAAGCACCTTGTATGAACCCTGCATTGATTTTTGGCAGTTTCTGGTGTTCCTCCCTCTCTAGCTCATTTATTATGCATCTGTTGATATGATTATGTTCTTTTGCATGATTGGCGTTTTAGAGAATTTTATCCCAATTAAACCAGTCAAATGGCTGTGATCAGACTGGCAGCTTACTGATGCTTTTACTGTCTATGACTGCAATGCATTCTCTATGGGTTTCCGGGAGGGCTCGAACGTGCTTTCGTCATCATATACGTAAACTTCACTTGTGCAGCGATTGGTGGAAACAAATATACCTCTATTAATGATTGAAGTGACATTAAATAGGCGAAGCACTGCTAGTATATCAGATATCTTGGGTGATACTTCCCTGATCAGACCCTGGTGATACTTCGAGCACAGTACTTCGTCTCGATTGAGACGGGTAGATTATAGGGGATAGGTTGCAATTTGGCAAAGTTTCTAACGGTTGCATCCAAAATGCTGAATAAAATGACTCCAGATGTCAAAATAGACTTGGTAAACCAACTGCTGTCGGTTTGTGGTCCGTAATGTAGTCCTTAAAGCACGCAGCTGGTTGCCTCTGTAAAGGCAATTATTTAACAATAAAGGCTAATCAAATCAAATCAAATCAAACATTTGTGACTCTGGATCACAAAACCAGTCACGTCGCACGGATATATTTGTGACAATAGCCAACATTGTATGGGTCAAAGTTATTGCTTTTTCTTTTATGCCACAAATCAATAGGATATTAAGTAAAGATCATGTTCCATTAAAATATTTTGTAAATTTCCTACCGTAAATATATAAAACATTTATTTTTGTGAGTGTTTTTGCACCCTCAGATTCCAGATGTTCAGACAGTTTTATCTCGCCCAAATATTGTCCTATCCTAACAAACCATACATCAATGGAAAGCTTATTTATTCAGCTTTCATATGATGTATAAATCTCAAAAAAAAAAAAAAAATGTCCCATGTGACTGGTTTTGTGGTCCAGGGTCACATTTCTTTGCATATTTATGTATGTATTTATTCATTTTTAATTTCTGCAGGTTTGGTCCTCCATACTTAAGCACCCTGTGTGTACGGCATTGCTGGCACTAAGCTCTGTTAGAATTTAATGAAGAAATTCTGCATTTCTAAGCTACGTGTAAGGGTGCGTAACTCAGGGCTGGACTGGGACAAACAATCAGCCCAGACTGGCCCACTATGATCATAAACACCAACCATCCCTTGAATAACCAACTCCTATTCCTTAAAACCACTAATGCCATGTAACGAGTGAGTAGGAGTTAACAGATGAAATAACTCCTAAATTAAATGTAATAATACAATTGAACTATACCTCCACAGTGATGAATCCTAAAATAAGCTATAAACTGCAGTGGCATAGCAATACCAGTGTTTCCCACAGGATATTTAGTAAAACTGTGGTGGGTGGACCTGGGGCCTTCTGGAGGGGTTCGGGGACAGAGCGCGTTTCCAATTCATTACTCACAGTGTGTGTAAAGAAATGCGCTTGTGAAGTCGAACTGCCTCGGACATGGATCTACACAAAATAGTAGCTTTTTACTTTTATCTGGGCTTTCAACAAAAGGAAATTCTACACAGGTGCCAATCCGTGCCTGTTACCGCAAACTCTACACTCACTCATCTCTCCTTATCCTCCTCACTATCATCATCTGCCACAGGAGCGGATGAAGGTCCTGGTGCTGCAGAAAACATCTGTTATTCTGACACGTTTTACAGCGTCTGCTTCTTTTTTTCACACTATTTCTCTGCGCATTCCTTGCGTTTTATTCTCCATCTCTCTGACAATCTCTCTGCCCAAAGGAGGAGGTGTTTAAACATGTGATTGGGCCAGCCCAGTGTCAATCAATAAAAGAACCAATGAGCCGCTGAGCCGGTCTGTGAGAAAGAAAAAAAAACCTACGATGACTTTTTTTGACCAATGCAAAAGACCCAGCGAATTAAGTAAAATAAAACAAAACGAATGGGCTGCCGATGTACCAATTTTATGGGCCGTTTAGACACACAAAAAAAAAATATTATTTTTTAGATGTATCGGCCCAAAAAGCACGTCGGCCCACCGGGAAAGTGCCCAGTCTGCCCCTGGACTAAAGGGATTAAGAGTGGAGGTTCAATCTTCAACTGGCTGGCAGGAGCCGCCACTGGCATGTCACGTGACCTGTCAGTGGCTGGCTAGTTGTCTGGCAATCTGACTTGGGCAAGTTTCAGAAACCATTGATTTTTGGCAGTTTTTGTGTTCCTCCCTCTCTAGCTCATTTATTATGCATCTGTTGATATGATTATGTTCTTTTGCATGATTGGCGTTTTAGAGAATTTTATCCCAATTAAACCAGTCAAATGGCTGTGATCAGACTGGCAGCTTACTGACGCTTTTACTGTCTAATTCTCTATGGGTTCCGGGAGGGCTCGCACTAACGTGCTTTCGTCATCATACGTAAACTTCACTTGTGCAGCGATTGGTGGAAACAAATATAGCCTACCTCTATTAATAATCTTTAAGCTGAAGTGACATTAAATAGGCGAGGCACTGCTAGTATATCAGATATCTTGGGCACAGAGATAGCGGATTTCAGGTGTTGCGTGATATCTCTGCGCCCAATAGAAGTGCTTCACCCCAATAAAGTCCCAAGTCAAATCGGCTAGTCTTAATCTGCATTGCTATTTGTACTCGTTGTGAATACGCAAACCACAAGAAGTAATTCGTTTTTTCTTTTTTACATTTTTATCACTTTTACTAACGACATGCTATCCGGCAACAAAGGATTCCATTCATTATGCTAAGCTAGCGGCGGTGCTGCCAGACTAAGGACTTGTTTACACTGTCAGTGAAAGGTGACCCAATTCCGATTGTTTGCTCATATGTGACACAGATGGGATGTGTCCTATGACAGTGTAAACAGAAAAAAATTAAATAAAAATTAATCAATTTTGATTTCATGGTGACTTTAAAGTAAGATCACAACACAATGGATGACATATTTAGTTTATTACAAATGAAAAAAAAACCTGCTGTTTCAGTTGAACAGTAAACATGATCCATGCATATGTGTTTAATAAATCCCATATGTGTGTTGTGCTCCATCTCTGTAGCGGTCCAGGTATCTGAGAGGCTGTCCGTGAGGGTATTTCTTCTGAGGTGGGTGATACACCGGAGGTCTGTTGTACTCAAACACCGGCTCTCTCATATCTGTGGAAATAGATCAAGCACAACATGAGGATAATCTGTTGTAAAAAGCCAACACTCATGACCCTGTTCTCACAATAGATTTAGGACCGGATGTTATCACTGGATCACAAACCACACGCGTTGCCAAGATTCGCTGGAGAAAAATGCAACCTGGGGCTAGTTGCATAAACTTAGCTACTATGTAAAAGTCCCCCTGTGGTGAAAATCAAGTTTCAAGTTTCAAGTTTGGTCTATTTATATAGCACCATTAAACACCAGCAGCTGACTCATGTGCTTCAACATCAGGTCAAATAATATGCAGCAAAAGTTTAAGCACATTTTGCTTCAATCTAAGCAAAAGCAGTAAAAAAAAATAAAAAAATAATAATGATAATATCACAAATAAAATCAGAGACTATTTTCAAACTAAGAAAATCGTAGTTAGATTTTTTTTGCAGCAGCAGTAAGATCTAACATCACCAATATTACACTATCACCCTGGTCAGTTACCATATAGATATCATTTAAAACCTTTAATAAAGCAGACTCAGTACTGTTAAATGTTCTGTGGAAAAAAATCTAGTTTTTAATGTTGTTTATGCGTCTATGTGATGTTTTTAATATGCTTTAAGGCAAACCATGTGTAAATTCATAAGTCAACATCATAACTGAGTATTTTCTCCTTAAAACTGCAGTGAACCAATGACTGTCTAAAACACGGTTTGAAATCGCTGGTGTTTCTGACGTCACAAACTACCTTGTAACCAATCAGATCAATGTGTGATCGTCAACGAGTGGATCTCTGAGCTGAGTGAGTGAGTGGAGGCGGGGCTCATTTGCATATTCATAGAACCGCATATACTAAATGAGGCAAGGGTGTCGAGTTACATTCAAGATATTTTAAGGCATGAAGAATTTTTTTTTTCAAGGAAACCAAAAAAACACTTAAATGTGTCATTTTGACAATCAAAGATGAGTTTTAAGGGATACAATTAAGATTGTGTCTTAAGAACTATTTTGACCAACTAACAGTAAAACTGAAAGTTTCTGAATAAAATTAGACTGGTTCTAACTTTTTAAAGTCAGTTACATAAAAAGGCAGATCAGTCTCGAAGAAGTGTAACTTTTAAGTGTAACTCTCGCCAAATTGCAACTTAGGCTATTTTTGTTAATCTACCCGAGTCAAACTTTCGTGTAAAAGCATAATTAGAATGGAAACGCCACTTTTAAGATTGATCGTATTTTCGTTTTCGGTCAAAATGCCTTTTGAATGGGAGTGCTTATGGGGCACTACAGTGTTAGCATCAACATCACTATATTTATTTAAAACACTAAAGGAGGCTCACTTTATCAGTTAGTGTTTCCGGTGGCTGGAATATTGTCAGTCAAAAGTAGTCGATCTCCGAACTGAGCTTTCCATCTTTACTCTCCTCATGTTACGTTGCATTCGGAGATCGACTACTTTTGACTGACAATATTCCAGCCACCGGAAACACTAACTGATAAAGTGAGTCGTACAAAACCTTTCTTTTTAGTAAACTCTGTGTACACAAGCAATGTAGTCAATGCTGGAGTTCATGTGTAGAGCCCCTGGTGATACTTCCAGCACAGTACTTCATTTACAGTCTAATTATGCTTTTACAGGAATGTTTGACATGGGTAGATTATAGGGGATAGGTTGCAATTTGGCAAAGTTTCTAATGGTTTTAATTTGGCAAAGTTTCTAACGGTTGCATCCAAAACAGATTAAAGATGCTGACTAAAATGACTCCAGATGTCAAAGTAGACTTGGTAAACCAATTGCTATCGGTTTGTGGGTTTTAATGTAGTCTTTAAAGCACGCAGCTCTGCCTCTGACACCACAGTGCTCATTCAAACAGACAGGACAGAGATTGCTGTGGCATTGACAGACAATAAAAACAAACAAACATGATCACACATTAAATAAAGATACATCAGTCATTGGTTTTGTCTTACAACAGTGAGACATGGCAAAAATAGTAGACTAACTAGATTTTCCAGAAAATGGTATCTTCAATGCAACAAAAAAGGAAATTTACTCACTTAAGAACTCATGAAAGATCTGAGTTACAGACTGATCCCATTGGCACTGGAAAAATGCAAGACCAGCTGGCGTAATAAGATCCTGATGTTTCCTATAGAAGTCCAGCGTTCGGAAAGTCCGTTGCGTCAGACAGTAGCTATGAACGTGACAAAGAGATTAATATATATTTCTGCAAAAGCTGAACTTTTGGAAATCACCCTGCTTTTTAAATTTTTTTTAAAGCCTATGCAAGTTGAAGGGTCTTTCCTGTGGGGTTTCTAAGCAGTTCAAAAATAAATACAAAGAACATCTGTTTTATTTCAAAGGCTGCATTCATCATCGAGGAGGTCCCATTACAGAAAACTAGCCCTTACATAACAGACTTATTCCTTATGAGCCATAAATACTATAATTCATTCTCATTTTGAAATGTAATGATTGCTTTTCTGAAATGATGCATTTCGCAAGACAAATACAAACTCCATAGGACAGTGCTTTCGAAACAAGTTCATTTGAAATGCAACTACTAGTTTGTGGGAGGAAATTCGGGACGTATTGGGTGAATCTCAAGAAACCTTTCAAGAACATGTCCAGGTCAAATTTCACCCCCCCAAAAAAATCACAAGAAATTAATCAAATGTTACTTAAACTTACACATTTAAATTTTGTTAATGAACAAAAAAGTTACAAAGTCAATACCTCATCAATACTTCTACCTAAACTTGTTTTTGTCTTACCCTGATTCACTATGGTAAGCATTTATTCACGCAGAGCCAAAAAAAAAAACACACAACCCAAACAGGGCCGTACCCACCATTGAGGTTCGTGCATGAAATAAATAAAATAGAAAACGTAATATTTTGCAGTTTGTTTAGTAATTAAGGCAATTTCGTGATTTTAAACATCATAAAATAACCAGCCATTAGACTCCCGGATTTATGTGATTCACGTGGGTCATACTTTTAAGTAGTGGTCGACCGATATATCGCCAAGGCCAATATATAATATATATAAAAAGGAAGTAAACCGTTCTAATGAAGATGGAGAATGTGAGTGAGCGCTGTGTGATCAGGCGCTGCGGTTCTCAGCGCCGCCCGTCAAAATAAAAGTCCGGAGCGCCGTCAAAATAAAAGTCCCGCTTCCAACACATCGGCCGATCAGAAAAACGAATCGGCCGATGCCGATATTTTAAAAGTGCCAAATATCGGCCGATGTGTTGGAAGCGGGACTTTTATTTTGACGGCGCTCCGGACTTTTATTTTGACGGGCGGCGCTGAGAACCGCAGCGCCTGATCACACAGCGCTCACTCACATTCTCCATATTATATCTAATACTTTGTTAGACAGAACTGGTAAACAAAGAAAGTAAATGGTATGCGAAAAAGTAAAGTGTTGCTTTTATATTATTTGTTACAGAAAAGGCAAACAATTAGGCTAAAATACTTTCTCATTTACTGTCAACATTCAGCAAATGCGCATCTACATCATGTAAACAAATCTCTGAATGTCTTATAAACATTTCATTTCACAATCCTTGCAGATTTAATGGAATCCAGCTGTGATATCTTGTGAAGTGTGCATTTGTAGCCTGATAAACGTGTTAAAGTGATGGTCGGTCCGTGCGAAGTGAGTGAATGCAAACAGAAGATCAGCTTCAGCGAAAAACTTGAAATCCTTCATTTTAAAATATGCTGTGCTATATCCAGTTGCCCACTGTGTCATATTCATATCTGTGCTATATCCAGTTGCCCACTGTGTCATATTCATATCGTTTTCACTGTGTGCTGTATGTAACATTAGTATGGAAGCTTGTTTCCGCCACTGAATAATAAATAAATAATAGCGACTTTTTATCTCACAATTCTGACTTTTTTCTCACATTTGCGAGATATCAAGTCAGAATTGTGACTTTTTTTTCTAAGAATTGCGAGATATGAAGTCAGAATTGTGAGAAATAAATTCGCAATTCTGAGAAATAAAGTCGCAATTGCGAGATATAAAGTCGCAATTCTGAGAAATAAAGTCGCAATTGTGAGATATAAAGTCGCAATTCTGAGAAATAAAGTCGCAATTGCGAGATATAAAGTCGCAATTCTGAGAAATAAAGTCGCAATTGTGAGATATAAATTCGCAATTCTGAGAAATAAAGTCGCAATTGCGAGATATAAAGTCGCAATTCTGAGAAATAAAGTCGCAATTGCGAGATATAAAGTCGCAATTCTGAGAAATAAAGTCGCAATTGGGAGATATAAAGTCAGAATTGCACGATATAAAGTCGCAATTGCGTGTTATAAAGTCAGAATTGTGAGATATAAACTATTCTGTGGTAAAAAAAAAAAAAAAAAAGTCCATATTTTTTTCCCTTAGAATTGCACTTTATATCTTACAATTGTGAGTTTATATCTCACAATTCTGAGAAAAGATGTCAGAATTGCGAGATATAAAGTCAGAATTGCGTGATATAAAGTCGCAATTGCGAGAAAAAAAGTCAGAATTCTGACTTTTTATCTCACAATTGCGAGTTTATATCACGCAATTCTGACTTTATATCTCGCAATTCTGACTTTATATCTCGCAATTGTGAGATAAAAAGTCGCAATTATTATTATTTATTTATTATTCAGTGGCGGAAACAAGCTTCCATACATTAGCGTTACCTTGTCTTTATTTGAAAAAATATGATTACCAGTGCGCACATTATTACCAGATTACTGAGTGCAATGTTACAGTGTTTACTTCCTTTTTATTCACATATTCATAAACAATTACTTTATTTGTGAAAAATACTGTAATGATTGCAGATTCAAGAAGTTGCCATCTAAAGTATAAGCATGTTTATTTGAAAGATTTGTTTTCTAATTTATTTAAAATGTATAAAATATTGATTAAAATAAATATAAAGTATATAATAAAAATATCGGCTTTATATCTGCCATCCTGCTCTCTAAGATCAAAAAAACAATATCGGTCAACCACTACTTTTAAAGGGATAGTAATTTTTGGTATGTTTTAGCTTACCTCAAGGGCATCCAAGATGTAGGTGTCTTTTTTTCCGCAGTAGTTTCAATTTTGATATTTTTAGGTCAAACCGTTCTTGTCTGTCAGTCATATAATGCAGGTCTATGGTCACTGTCTCAAAGAGCATGCACAGAGTCCAAATTAAAACAATTCCCCATCGTCCAAATTAAACAATTCCCCATCGTAAGTACACATTGATGGCCTAAGACACGAAACGAGCGGTTTGTGTGAGAAAACGAACAGTATTTATATCGTTTTTACCTCTTATACACAGCCATGTCCGAATGATCTGATCTGACGTGTGCGCAGACTGGTGCAGATCAGATCACTTGGACGTGGCTGTGTATAAGAGGTAAAAACGATATAAATACTGTTCGTTTTCTCACACAAACCGCTCGTTTCGTGTCTTAGGCCATCAATGTGTACTTACGATGGGGAATTGTTTAATTTGGACGATGGGGAATTGTTTTAATTTGGACTCTGTGCATGCTCTTTGAGACAGTGACCATCGACCTGCATTATATGACTGACAGACAAGAACGGTTTGACCTAAAAATATCAAAATTGAAACTACTGCGGAAAAAAAGACACCAACATCTTGGATGCCCTTGAGGTAAGCTAAAACATACCAAAAATGTATTTCAAAGTGAACTATCCCTTTAAGGTTGGAAAATATGGGAATCCATAAAAAACATGCCTGAAAATCCATCCGCAGTCATGCAGAGCCGATGCACAACTAAAAGAACGTGTATTTTTGTTATGAAAACACTGTAATAAGCAAAATGCTTTAATGGTCAATTTTCTTAATGCAAAATCTAATTTTGTATTTTCTTTTAATAATAGGGTGAAAAATGACCCAGAATTGTTTTCATGAGACGTATAAATCAGTGTCTAGGCTCTGAGAGTAACACTACCCACCACGGCGAGGGCCGGAGATCAGCGCTGAAATCAACCGGACCGGCTTGTTTGAACAGGATGAAGGCGTATCTGTGAAACCCAGATCCTCTGGCAGGAAACGGGCTGATGTAATGACAGACCTCTTCTCCTGATGTCACAGCATTTCCCGGAATATTCCCACTATTAAGTTTAACAGATAAAAAAATGACATGACCACATCTGTTGTCTCTAAACACTTATGTCTTCAGTTCTGGGGTTTCCAACCGGGGCCTGATGAGACTGTGGTCAGACAATGCTGTCATGAATTTTGCCATTTAATACAGGCGTACTCACACTAGCCAATGAAGATACTCCTGCTCAGCATCCAGGAGGTGTTCATCTGCACAAACACACACACACAGCTTACATCACTGTATCTCCATCTAGTGGAGGAACTTGAGAACTTAAAACTGCATTTTACTAACCGCTAACTAAAGTGACATTTCTGCAGGTCAACTGACCAAAAAAGCATTTAACATCTCGAAAAAAAGAATAATGATGACAATTTATGACTAAAAAACCCCTCCAAATATCATTAAAAACTATATAATGACAATTCATATATAATAATATGAATCAATAATTTATTAGTTTATAATATATATATATATAATATATATATTATAGTATATTATAATATACTGTATATATTACAATATATATTAATTATTATATTCATTATATATATATTCTAGTTCAAAAGTTTGGGGCCAGTATGTTTTTGTTTGTTTTTTAAAGAAATATATGTTTATTCAGCAATGCTGTTTATTTTTATTTTTTTTTACTTTCTATTCATCAATGAGTCCTGAAAAAAAAAATCATGGTTTCATGTTTTTTTGGAGCAGCAAATCATCATATTAGAATGATTTCTGAAGGATCATGTGACACTGAAGACTGGAGTAATGATGCTGAACATTCAGCTTTGATCACAGGAATAAATTACAGTTTAAAATATATTCAAACAGAAAACTTTATAAATAAATGCTATAATATATATATATATATATATATATATATATACACAGTGCTATGCATAAGTTTAGACACCCATGCTAAAGTTGACTAAAAAGAGGAATAAATTGGAAATTGAAAAAAAAAATTGGAAATTGAACTTAATGCCTTAATTAAAAAAAATTTGAAAAATTCAACCTTTAAGGACACCAATTTTCTTTGTGAATGAATAATGTATCGTAAATAAATAAATGTTCTTCCTTAAAATACAGGGTGCATAAGTCTGGACACCCCTATGTTAAATTCCCACAGAGGCAGGCAGATTTTTATTTTTAAAGGCCAGTTACTTCATGGATCCAGGATACTATGCATCCTGATAAAGTTCCCTTGGCCTTTGGAATTAAAATAGCCCCACATCATCACATCTTCACCATACCTAGAGATTGGCATGGAGTACTTTCCATAAGATCATCTCTCAATGCAAATCAAACCAGCTATTAGGCTAACTGAAATAAAACCATGCCAATCTCTAGGTATGGTGAAGGCTATGTGATGATGTGGGGCTATTTTAATTCCAAAGGCCAAGGGAACTTTATCAGGATGCATAGTATCCTGGATCCATGAAGTAACTGGCCTTTAAAAATAAAAATCTGCCTGCCTCTGTGGGAATTTAACATAGGGGTGTCCAGACTTATGCACCCTGTATTTTAAGGAAGAACATTAATTTATTTACGATACATTATTCATTCACAAAGAAAATTGGTGTCCTTAAAGGTTGAATTTTTCCTATTTTTTTTAATTAAGGCATTAAGTTCAATCTCCAAAAGATGATTTTTTTTATTCCTCTTTTTAGTCAACTTTAGCATGAGTGTCTAAACTTATGCATAGCACTGTGTATATATATATATATGGATCTGCATATGCATATTTAAAAACTGCATTTAAAAATGTCTGACTGAAAATACAGAAAATGTACTACAGATATCATTAGATCAAAATATGAATTTGATGTGAATAATTGGATGTACCTGGGCTGGTCAACAACAGCGTCCAGAGTGAATTCTCTTCTGCTTCGAAGCGT
>NC_138745.1:34262524-34286252 GCF_965113295.1 Leuciscus leuciscus | reverse complement strand
ATTCACTGTGTGAAGATTTTTCATCATAATTCTGCTTTTGTTATCCTGCTCTGCTTCCCTTCTGAGATCATAATGATGCTTGGAGTCACTCACATGTTCGTAGTCGATTTTCTCTTTCAATCTCTGGCTCTTTTTGTTCTCCTTCACGATCTTCTTCTCTCCTTCACCTCTGTCTTCCTGGAGGGACGCTGATACGGGAGGCCGATGTTGATCGGCGCAACGGCTGTTCACAAAAAAACAATCAAACCACATGACAGGTGAATGTTCACCGACAGCCAAAGCAGAAATCAATGAATGTCACCCAAACAAACCCACACCAATGCATCTAGACTTGATATTATGGGTTATGTCAGTGTTTCAGGGTTAAATTCACAACTATGGATTTAAAGGGGAGGTTTGATTATGATTTCACTTTTTTAACTTTAGTTAGTGTGTAATGTTTATGTTTTTAATTAACTGATTTTATGCAGCAAAGATGCATTAAATATAATAGAAAGTGACAAGCAAAGACCATTTATAATGTTTCAAAAGAATTATGTTTCAAGTAAATTATGTTCTTTTGAACTTTCTATTCATCAAAGAATCCTGAAAAAATGTATCAGGGTTTTCAGTTTTCAACATTGATAATAATCAGAAATGTTTTTTTTAAATCATCATATTAGGATGATTTCTGAAGGATCATGTGACACTGAAGACTGGAGTAATGATGCTGAACATTCAGCTTTGATCACAGGAATAAATTACATTTTAACATATTCATTATAGAAAACAGTTATTTTAAATTGTTAATAATATTCTATATATTATAAAAAATTAAACATCTTACCAATCTCCCAAACTTTTTAATGATACTCTGTGTAAGCACAGATGTAATAATGTAATGACCAATCAGCATTCAGGACGCGATCCAGGATAGGAAATATCGGTTTTATAATAACATTAATCAGAAAGTAATTTTCCGCTGTCAGAACAATGCATTAGACATTTACATTCAATAATAAGATCTTGTCTAATCTTCTTTTAAAAATCAAGGGTGCAGTGCAGCACCTTGATGGGGTTTTCAGATACTAACAGCTATTTTAACTTAAAGTGTATCTGGAAAACATTCATATTTCATTGTAAATTCACTGCAAGGTTTTCATTGATTTCCTCCACACGCAGTCGGCTTTTAAGATCATCTAATTCGATTAGTTTGGCGAGAAGAGATAAACATTTCTCCTGGAAGTTGAGAACTAGTGTGTAATGTGACGTATGCAGTAATCAGAAGGAGTTTCACATTTTAACATTCAAACTGATGTGGTGTCATCGATTTTTGGTTAACCCTCCCCAAACATAGACGGTCTATTCCTGGAAATGTTGACTTGGATAATGAAGTGAACCAGACTTTCTACTGTCGGAAGTGTGTGTGTTTTTCAGGGAGGTTGTTGTTCTCTGACTCAGCAGTGCTGTAATCGTCTTCATGAGTTTGTCACTTTCTCTCGGGCAGTTCTGGTTAAAGGGATACTCCACTTTTTTTGGAAATAGGCTAATTTTACAGCTCCCCCAGAGTTAAACAGTTGAGTCTTACCGTTTTCGAATCCATTCAGCCGATCTCCGGGTCTGGCGGTACCACTTTTAGCATAGCTTAGCATAGATCATTGAATCGGACAGGACCATTAGCATCTCTCTCAAAAAAATGACAAAAGAGTTTCGATATTTTTCCTATTTAAAACTTGACTCTTCTGTAGTTACATCGTGTACTAAGACCGACGGAAAATGTAAAGTTGTGATTTTCTAGGTGATTTCAGGCGCTGCGTCATATCATTACGCCTGCTGGACTCATGGTACGGCAGCAAAGTTTCTTGATTATTACGCAGGAATGAGAGTATAGTTCCTAGCCATATCAGCCTAGAAAATCGCAACTTTTCATTTTCCGTCGGTCTTAGTACACGATGTAACTACAGAAGAGTGAAGTTTTAAATAGGAAAAATATCTAATCTCTTTGGTCATTTTTTTTGAGAGAGATGCTAATGGTCCTGTCCGATTCAATGATCTATGCTAAGCTATGCTAAAAGTGGTACCGCCAGACCCGGAGATCGGCTGAATGGATTCGAAAATGGTAAGACTCAACTGTTTAACTGTAGTTGTAAAATGAGCTTATTTCCAAAAAAAGTGGAGTATCCCTTTAAGAAAGCACAGCTGCTCTGCATGAGGGCCGATCGATGTTCATGAGTCTGATCAGAACATTATCTCAGCAGGCGAGAGAGGAAGAGAGAGAATTAGGGCATCCTTTCACAGGATGAGGGGATCTCTGTAGCCCGTCTTTGATCCGTGATCATTTGCTGCTGATCGGATTATACGGGGGAAAAAAGGAGGATTCAGATTCTTGGTTTCACACTACAACATTTTCAACTCAACTCAACTCGTCTTACTTTCATAACGTGGGCGGAACTTTATTTTAGTGATGTCAGCTGAAAAATAACTTTTGTTTCAGAGATGAGCAAGTGCTATGCATTGTTCACAGTAAGACCAGGAACATGAAACCAAGAAAATAAATACTTAAAGGGGTGGTTGAATATGATTTCACTTTTCTAACTTTAGTTAGTGTGTAATGTTGCTGTTTGAGCATAAACAACATCTGCAAAGTTACAACGCTCAAAGTTCAAAGCAAAGGGAATATTTTCTTATAAAGAAATTGCTTTTTAAGGACTACAACAAACGTCTGGTAAGAACTACACGACATTCCTCCCGGGTTAGTGACATCACCAACCCCAATATTTACATAAACCCCGCCCCCAGAACACAATTTATAGATTATCAAGACAGAATATGCTAATCAATGACTAGAAGATAACTACAGATAAGCAACATAAATTCCTCAACTAACCATTAAAAAAAAGTTGTCTACATGTTGTCACTTCTTCTTGAGTCTCTCCATCTTTATGACTTTCTGAATAAAAGGCTAAAAGTTTTTGAAATTTTCAGTGCATGTGTGTGTGAGGTAAAAGGACACAAACTGTTGAAGCTCCGCCCTCTGTGCCGGGAGCAGCAGCTCATTTGCATTTAAAGGGAAAGGCACAAAACGAAGCATTTTTGCTGACCCTCAAAAAGTGACAATTTTAACATGCTATATAAAAATATCTGTGGGGTCATTTTGAGCTAAAACTTCACATACACACTCTGGGGAATTCAGATATTTATTTTACATCTTGTGAAAAGGGCATTATACCACCCCTTTAATGGGTGTGTATTCATATCTCAGTGATGACTTGCCTTCTTTGGTCTCCTCCTCTCTGTATTGCCTGTAAGTCTTCCACCAAACGTCTCTCCGGTCGGCCTCCTCCGCTGCTCTCACGTAGCGAGTGTAACTGCGATATTTCTCCAGAGAGTCCAGCTGGGTCGCGTCAATGTCCTCATTGGGCATCGGACCCAGAGGAGGGGACCAGTGACACAGAACAGCTACAGAAGACCCAATAGAGGATTTAATAATAATAATAATGCAATAATAATAATAAACACAACAATTATAAAAAGATTTGCAATATATATATTATAAAAACAACAACAATAATAAACATTATAAATGTTATATAGTAATAATAATAATTTAACTTTAATTTAGAGCATATCTCAAACAAGCAGTAACTCAAAGTGCTTCAGAAAGATAGGAAAAATAGATAAAGGACAGAAAGGTTAGAATGAAAATACAGACTAATCAAGAAGTAGACATACAAAATCAATATTGCCAATGTATAGTACATATCAAGGTGTAAAATGTACGTTACATGTAAAGGTCATTCAGACCAGCAGACACACACACACACACACATACAGCAGCCGCACTGCTGATTAATTAACTCATTAACTGCACATTTGCACAAATATCCTCCCGCACTCCTCACCGGTGGACCGAAGACCCCTCGCATGAGGCTTCAGGCTCACATCACCCGCCGCCCGCAGGAGAACACACGCCGCTCCGCGCAGCGCCATGATGGACCACTCCAGCAGAGACGCAGAGAGAGAGACGTCAACACACAGAAGCGTGACGTAACGTGCGTACTCGTCATCGCGTATGTGCGCTCCTGCATATGGAAGGCGACGAGATTCGCTGATGAGAAAGTCAGCGCGCGCAGGAATCGGGATTTTACGTTTCTTCACATCTGATGAGTAAACAATCCTGTGAGTTTTATGAAAAAGGGGTTTGTCGATTGATAAAAAGACGTTAAATAGATGAATAGATGTTAATTAGTGGTGATGAAGGGGCAGGTGAAGTTTGTTTATTTACTGTGTCTCGATGTTTCCAGCACATCAATTCACCTAACAATTAATAATGACTATAATTCATGAGTCAAATGTATTTTATTCAGTTATACATTATATATAGCAGTTATACTTCAACATGAACACTGATATAGGTCCTTCCATCCTCCCATCTATCTATCTATCTATCTATCTATCTATCTATCTATCTATCTATCTATCTATCTATCTATCTATCTATCTATCTATCTATCTATCGTCTGTTTGTCTGTCCTTCTATCTATCTATCTATCTATCTATCTATCTATCTATCTATCTATCTATCGTCTGTTTGTCTGTCCTTCTATCTATCTATCTATCTATCTATCTATCTATCTATCTATCTATCTATCTATCGTCTGTTTGTCTGTCCTTCTATCTATCTATCTATCTATCTATCTATCTATCTATCGTCTGTTTGTCTGTCCTTCTATCTATCTATCTATCTATCGTCTGTTTGTCTGTCCTTCTATCTATCTATCTATCTATCTATCCATCTATCCATCTATCTATCTATCGTCTGTTTGTCTGTCCTTCTATCTATCTATCTATCTATCTATCCATCTATCTATCTATCGTCTGTTTGTCTGTCCTTCTATCTATCTATCTATCTATCGTCTGTTTGTCTGTCCTTCTATCTATCTATCTATCTATCTATCCATCTATCCATCTATCTATCTATCGTCTGTTTGTCTGTCCTTCTATCTATCTATCTATCTATCTATCTATCCATCTATCTATCTATCGTCTGTTTGTCTGTCCTTCTATCTATCTATCTATCTATCTATCTATCTATATCTATTGTCTGTCCTTCTATCTATCTATCTATCTATCTATCTATTGCTTGTTTGTCTGGCCTTCTATCTATCTATCTATCTATCTATATCTATTGTCTGTCCTTCTATCTATCTATCTATCTATCTATCTATCTATCTATTGTCTGTCCTTCTATCTATCTATCTATCTATCTATCTATCTATCTATATCTATTGTCTGTCCTTCTATCTATCTATCTATCTATCTATCTATCTATCTATCTATTGCTTGTTTGTCTGGCCTTCTATCTATCTATCTGTCCATCCATTCATCCATCCATCCATCCATCCATCCGTCTGTCTCTGATCTTCTGTGACAACATGAACCAAGAGTGATTCTCTGCCGTCTTTAACATTGTTTATTTTATTTATTTTATAATTTTTCAGGCTTCCAGGTTTATGATGGAGGATCACATGCAGTGCACAATCTGCTTAGATTCGTTTAAATTCCCTGTGACCATCCCGTGCGGTCACACTTTCTGCAAGGTCTGCATCTCCAAATTCTGGGAGGCCAAGGACAAAGACTTCCACTGCCCCGTTTGCAACAAAACCTTCGACACGAGGCCTCAGCTGAATCGCAACGTGTCTCTGTCGGTGTTATCGGAGGTGGCCGCCACACACAGTCCAGCGAAGAGAGATCTGTGCACAGGAGCCTCGGTCCACACGGAGCCGGAGCAGATCTGTGAGCGGCACCAGAAGCCTCTGGTCATCTACTGCAGAAACGACAGCATGTGTGTTTGCTATGAGTGCACTGTGATCGAGTGTAAGGGACATGATGTGATTCTGGTGGAGGATGAACGGAAGAATAGAGAGGTACAAACACACACTACCAGGATGTATAAATACTAGGGCTGGTCCGAATGCCATTTTTTGAGCTTCGAAGCTTCGGTAGTAATAAACATAGAATATTCGTAGCTTCGGAGAGAGGGTGCTGAACATATTCTTCTCTCTACTAAAGGCAGGATCTCTATGTGTCTGTCTGTCCGTTTGCATTTTGATTATTTAGAGAACCGTTCATATAAATCGACTTCACAAGGGAGTGCAGTGTGGCATTCGGTGCAATATAGATGGACACGCGAGACGCGACACGTTCAGAATTAATAAACTTTTAATAAACTACAGAACAGCGTGAGCGGGAAGCGGCGCACCTCACGCGGGCAGGGCTTATACTCCGAGAACGGACACTGCACTAGTGATATTAAACACAACTTCCCCATGAACAACACAAAGTAAATACACTCGCACGTAACACACACACACACACACAGGTCTGTTAACTTAAGCAATACTTTTAATAAGGTAGTCTAATATTTTTCTGACTAACAAATTACTGACACAGTGAAGGGTAGATTAAAGAAAAAACGAAATTTAAATAAAGAAAAAACAAAATTTAAATAAAGAAAAACAAAATTAAGTTAAATAAAAAATGCGATTAATTTAGATTGATAATAACGGGTAAAAAGCTTAAAGGGATACTTCAGGATTTAGCATTAAGCTTTGTATTAGTAGAAAACCTGTAGTATTTTCGAATTACCGTGCTTTCCACCCTCATATCCCCCTGAGACGAGAGATTTATGTATTTTTTGTCTGGAAAAAATCCTCCGATGACGCAAAAATCTTAATTTTGCGTCATCTGAGGATTTTCTGGCCAGAGGCTAAAGACTACAGCCAGTAGGAGGGGCTGTCCCGCATGTGTTCAACCCACCCATAGAGGGATCTCACTCACAGAATGTACACATAGTGTCAGCCATCTTTCTTTGGAAGCTAAGCTAACAGGCTCTTGTTCTGTGGAGAAAGCTGAGTATTAGGGGTTACCATCCTCTTTTTCCCGGACATGTCCGGCCGTCGAGATCGTCCAAAATGTCCGGGATTTGGCTTTTGCTTTCTGCAGTCGCCATTCATTGTTTACATGCACACCTTTTGTTTCAATCTAACTGAATTCATTCCGATTGGTGAATCTGAATGTAGTGTTTACATGAACGCTAAACAAGTGATCGGTTGATGTGCATTTTAACATTGCTAAGAAAATTCCCGCTCCTCCGTGAGAGATACGAGACCGGCTCATCAGTAATCACGCCACCGGCCTCGCGCCGTTCTCCCGCGCCCCTCAGCCTCGTCCTGCTCGCCACAGTAAACATAATGAATGGCGACTGTAGAACGCAAAAGCCGAATCCCGGACATTTTGGGCGATCCCGAAATCCCGGGCAAACTCGTCACGGAGTCTCACTAGTAGCCTAGCCTTGTTGTTTTCAACTGCGCTCTCTTACCGGTAGGCGTGGCGTGGGAGTGGCCTCCTAGGGCAGCGAAGCAAGTGCATTCTGGGAGTTGTTGTCTTTCATCCCCATAAGCCAAAAATACATTTTCTGGCTTTTCTCAGTCTAGAAAGCTCCATATTTAAAAATAATTTCACATTTCTTCTACATAAATTACCTATTTTAAATACACTTTCATCTTTCCAGAGGTGAAGTATCCCTTTAATACATTTTGTTTCTATTATTCTATTTTCCACAATGTCAAAGCAACGCAGCTTAACCCAAAATACAAGCTCAGGCATGCACTTCTGTCCACACACACTCCGCTGTTCTGCACTTCTGTCCACACACACTCCGCTGTTCTGCGCTTCTGTCCACACACACTCCGCTGTTCTGCACTTCTGTCCACACACACTCCGCTGTTCTGCACTTCTGTCCACACACACACTCCGCTGTTCTGCACTTCTGTCCACACACACACTCCGCTGTTCTGCACTTCTGTCCACACACACTCCGCTGTTCTGCACTTCTGTCCACACACACTCCGCTGTTCTGCGCTTCTGTCCACACACACACTCCGCTGTTCTGCACTTCTGTCCACACACACTCCGCTGTTCTGCGCTTCTGTCCACACACACTCCGCTGTTCTGCACTTCTGTCCACACACACTCCGCTGTTCTGCGCTTCTGTCCACACACACTCCGCTGTTCTGCGCTTCTGTCCACACACACTCCGCTGTTCTCATGCACTTCTGTCCACACACACTCCGCTGTTCTGCACTTCTGTCCACACACACTCCGCTGTTCTGCACTTCTGTCCACACACACTCCGCTGTTCTGCGCTTCTGTCCACACACACTCCGCTGTTCTGCGCTTCTGTCCACACACACTCCGCTGTTCTGCGCTTCTGTCCACACACACTCCGCTGTTCTGCACTTCTGTCCACACACACACTCCGCTGTTCTGCACTTCTGTCCACACACACACTCCGCTGTTCTGCACTTCTGTCCACACACACACTCCGCTGTTCTGCACTTCTGTCCACACACACACTCCGCTGTTCTGCACTTCTGTCCACACACACTCCGCTGTTCTGCACTTCTGTCCACACACACACTCCGCTGTTCTGCACTTCTGTCCACACACACTCCGCTGTTCTGCACTTCTGTCCACACACACACTCCGCTGTTCTGCACTTCTGTCCACACACACACTCCGCTGTTCTGCACTTCTGTCCACACACACTCCGCTGTTCTGCACTTCTGTCCACACACACTCCGCTGTTCTGCACTTCTGTCCACACACACTCCGCTGTTCTGCACTTCTGTCCACACACACTCCGCTGTTCTGCGCTTCTGTCCACACACACTCCGCTGTTCTGCGCTTCTGTCCACACACACTCCGCTGTTCTGCGCTTCTGTCCACACACACTCCGCTGTTCTGCACTTCTGTCCACACACACACTCCGCTGTTCTGCACTTCTGTCCACACACACTCCGCTGTTCTGCACTTCTGTCCACACACACACTCCGCTGTTCTGCACTTCTGTCCACACACACTCCGCTGTTCTGCACTTCTGTCCACACACACTCCGCTGTTCTGCGCTTCTGTCCACACACACTCCGCTGTTCTGCGCTTCTGTCCACACACACTCCGCTGTTCTGCGCTTCTGTCCACACACACTCCGCTGTTCTGCACTTCTGTCCACACACACACTCCGCTGTTCTGCACTTCTGTCCACACACACACTCCGCTGTTCTGCACTTCTGTCCACACACACTCCGCTGTTCTGCACTTCTGTCCACACACACTCCGCTGTTCTGCACTTCTGTCCACACACACACTCCGCTGTTCTGCACTTCTGTCCACACACACTCCGCTGTTCTGCACTTCTGTCCACACACACACTCCGCTGTTCTGCACTTCTGTCCACACACACACTCCGCTGTTCTGCACTTCTGTCCACACACACTCCGCTGTTCTGCACTTCTGTCCACACACACTCCGCTGTTCTGCACTTCTGTCCACACACACTCCGCTGTTCTGCACTTCTGTCCACACACACTCCGCTGTTCTGCACTTCTGTCCACACACACTCAAGCCAGAGAACACTCCCGTTGCAGGAACACTTCAGTAGGCCAAGAAGAAGCAAATATATTTATTAAGTATAACGAGGTTGGGTTCCTTCAACTGTCCATCCTATTAAAAATGGCTAGGCTATATTATAAGATAATTGTACAAAAAGAGTATTGTATTTCATCAGATTTTATAGTGTTGAACATATTCAAGCGCGAATGAGAACCGTTTCGAGGGGAAGGACAGGTGTGCAAAAAAATTAAATAAATAAATATTCGAATGTCAAATTTTCAAATCGAATATCAACCCAACGAACGAATATTCTAATATTCGGGTCCAGCCCTTATAAATACTGTATAATTTAAATAGTATATCATGCATTACAATAATGAGAATTTGGGGTGAAACTAATTCACTAATAATTTGGAAATATCACAATGCTATGTTTTCATTAAAATATGTTTTTATGCCTTTCTTTAATTCTAGAGTGCAATATTTCGATCTTCAGGTTTTGTGAGATTCAGTCGGTTGTCCATTATTTGTTGTTGCTGACCGTTTTAAGAATTTGCATGATAATGTTTGTACCTTGTCGTATATGAGACAACATTAATATTTTTGACATTTTTCTTTTGATATGCAGGCAGGATTAAAGAGAAAGAGTGCGGAAATCAAGAAACTCCAGGAAGCCACGGAGAGGAACCGTCTGGAGCTCATGGAGAACATGGAGAAAGCGAAGGCAAGGCGTCTCCATCTTCATTAGAGACTTTATCCAACAATGAAAATGTACTCATTCTCATATCATCCCAAAACCAGATGATGGTGACCAATTAAAATAAGGTTGCATTCGTTAACGACATTAGTTAACATGATCTATCAATGAAAAATACTTCTACGGATTTAATAATCTTAGTTGATTTACTAATACATAATTTAACCAAAATTTGTGTCTGTTAATATTGTTTAATGGACCTAACAAGCTATATATAATTCATAATACATAATAATATAACTTGACAGTTGTATTTTTATTAACTAGCACTTACAAAGATTAATAAATACTGTAAAAATGTATTGCTCATTGTTAGTTAAAGGGATGCTCCACTTTTTTTGGAAATAGACTCATTTTACAGCTCCCCCAGAGTTAAACCGTTTTCGAATCCATTCAGCCGATCTCCGGGTCTGGCGGTACCACTTTTAGCATAGCTTAGCATAGATCATTGAATCGGACAGGACCATTAGCATCTCTCTATACTATACTCTCATTCCTGCGTAATAATCCAGAAACTCTGCTGCCATATCATGAGTCCAGCAGGAGTAATGATATGACGCAGCGCCTGAAAATAGTCCCCAGCTCGGTAACTTCCAATGTGACCGGGACTAAGTTTGTCTAACCTATTAGACCTATTTTCAGGCGCTGCGTCATATCCAGGGTGTCCGCGCGGTAGTAAAAGGTAGTAAAAGTAGTAAAAATAATCTACCAAAATTAAGGCCCTTGAAAGGTAGTAAAAGGTAACAAACGCAATTTGACTTGGTAGTAAATTTTTCATCACCACCTCAATATATGAGTTTCCATTTTTTTACTTAATATTTGTGTCTCCATATTTTAACTTCATCTAGCATAATTAAAAAATATATATACGGTGCTAACAGGACCTGACGGGCTCGACATTAACGCTTGTCCGGGACAAGTGGATTTTTTGAAGGGACAAGTAAAAGAGAATTTTACTTGCCCGACCGGACAAGTAGCCTGATTAAACGTCAATAACAAAAAATGTATAAATAACTAGGGAATCACTAAAATGAGAGAATGATTCTGATTGTATTTATTTATTGTAAGTTGCGATCGATAGTGGATGTATTAGGCTACTGACGGTAACAAGGTTGCGCTGTTGAGGCTCGCGCAGCCTCTCGAGGAGAAATCCAAACAAATGTAAACTCAGTTAACAACATAACGTTACTGCCAGTGCCAAAATTCAAAATGTGTTTTAATATTTTTAACATATGATACAGTTTAGCAACCTCACACGACGAGTGCTGTTTTCTTGAGTAGGCTACCATCACGACTGAAAATGTGACATTGCTTTTGATACAACAGTTCAATAAACAGTTCAAATTAAGTTACTTACATTTTAGACACAATATTGACTGTTTTTGTTCTGTTTCAGCAGCAAAAATAGTTCCAAACAAAGATCAAAGCAGAACCGTAACGCATCTCACAGCAACACTTAACCGTGTTTCATTACTGAATGATTCAGCGATTTGAACGAATTGGCTGAGTCAAAGATTCAATGTCCCATTCATAAACATGTCTCATTCTTGAATGAATCAGTTGTTTGAACGAATCGTTTGAATGAATGACTCAATGACTCGCTCATTAAGGCGGTCGCCTGACGCCTCCTACTGGCGTTTTTTTTTTTTTCATTTGTTTTTTTTTTTCATTTAGTTGACATGGACATTGCAATTAAACATAGTACAAAACAAGTTTGTAACTAATGCTATGCAAAAAGAGTTTATAGCTATTGCTAATTTTCAACTCCAGTCCATGGTTACTTTCATGTTTAAAAGTATCATTCTTTCCAACGTTTCTTATTTGTATATTCAAATAGGCCCTTTAAAGGTGCAGATATGACAATATGCAGATTTAAATATATCAGAGCTGATTTAACACAGATGAGGATATTTCTTCAGAATAAATTATATTTACAGCACACACACACCAAAAACATTCCGGACAAGCAACTTTTTTACTCGGACAAGTGAATGACAGATTTACTTGTCCAAAGGACAAGCACATGAAAAGGCTTAATGTCGAGCCCTGAGTGAGTCGGAGTTGATAGCAATGACAAAGTGCCAAGGTTATTATTCACCTTATTAGGGCTAAGGGCTATGGTTAGGATAACTCAAGGGCTAGGGTTAATATAAGGACAACTGAAACTCAACTCGACACTACAAAAAAAACATAATTGACAATGACAATAGGCCTACTTAATGATAACAATTAAACATTAGTGTACCTAATATGTATGATGGGTGTGACAGTATACCTTATAGTAAGTAGTAAGTGGTGCTTTACATACCCCGCCCACCCCACCACACCCCCAAAAAAAGGGCTGCTGCTTGATGTCGTGATGGTAGTAAAAAATATTGTGGAGGTGGTAAAAAAGGTAGTAAAAGGTAGTAAATTCATCTCTATGATTCCTGCATATACCCTGATATCATTACGCCTGCTGGACTCATGATATGGCAGCAGAGTTTCTTGATTATTACGCAGGAATGAGAGTATAGTATAGAGAGATGCTAATGGTCCTGTCCGATTCAATGATCTATGCTAAGCTATGCTAAAAGTGGTACCGCCAGACCCGGAGATCGGCTGAATGGATTCGAAAACGGTAAGACTCAACTGTTGAACTCTGGGGGAGCTGTAAAATGAGCCTATTTCCAAAAAAGGTGGAGTATCCCTTTAATGCAGTAATTAATGTTATCTAACAGGACCTTATTGTAAAGTGTTAGAAAGACGTTTCTTCCATGGATAACAAAAGGAGATGTTTTGAAGTATATTCACATCACACTTTTTCATTCAATGAAAGCAAACAGTGACCAAGAGCCGTCGTGCTTAAATAAGGACTAAAAAGCAACATAAAATGACCATAAAGTAGCCTATGAAAAATTGAAGTCAATATTTGACAAAAATCTTTCATTCTGCCACAACTCTCATACATCTTATTCACAGTTTTGCATTTTAAACACATGCAACGACATGAAAGACTCGATACTTTTCGGCACGATGAAATTAAATTTTTGAGAATGAATGCCCAAAAATACACATTAATATATAAGAGAATAGGTGTAGATGAAGGATGCAGTGATGTAATCGCCGCTCATGGCATGTTGTTCTTCCTCTACTCTGTCAGGTCTCACTCCAGCAGACGTCTCAGTGGGTGGACAGCAAGTTCTCACAGCTGATAAAGGTGTTGGCAGAGAAGCAGGAAGTGACACAGCTGTTTGTGGAGCAGCAGCAGGAAGTGACCGTGATGCAGGCTGAGGATAGGCTGGCTGCGCTGGAGGAGAGAACCATGCAGCTCGTAGCCCTTCAGGAGGAGATCAGCAGCCTGTGTTCCCTCCCCTCATGCCAGCTCATCAAGGTTACAGCATTCGGATTTTATAAATGAGAGGCGTGACTCACAAAATAAAAATAAATAATACATTAATAATTAATAATTAAATATAAAAATAATAATAAATGGCCCCATTTTGCTTTTATATTGATGCTACTAAAGGTCATTTGGTTGTGGAAAATATTTATTTATTGTTATTTTATGAATTATTTTACAAAATTGTTGCTTTTTATTTTATTATTATTATTTATTGGGTCACACTTTAGATTAGGGTCCAATTCTCACTATTAACTACGACTTTTGCCTTAATAAACTCCTAACTACAGCTTATTAATAGTTAGTGGGGTAGTTATTAAGGTTAGGTATTGGGTGGATTAAGGGATGTAGAATATGGTCATGCAGAATAAGGCATTAATATGTGCTTTATAAGTACTAATAAACAGACGATATCCTAGTAATATGCATGCTAATAAGCAACTAGTTAATAGTGAGAATTGCACCCTAAACTAAAGTGTGACCATTTATTGTTAATGGTTAATATTTCACCGCTGGAAAGATGAATGTGTATTTAAATTGGGTCATTTATGTAGTAGAAATGTGAAATTATTGTAGAAGTTGGTGCCTTCTAGACTGAGAAAAGCCAGAAAATGTATTTTTGGCTCATGTGGATGAAAGACAACAACTCCCAGAATGCACTTGCTTCGCTGCCCTACGAGGCCACTCCCACGCCACGCCTACCGGTTACAGAGGGCAGTGTCGGGAGAAATGATACAACTAGGCTACTAGTGACTCGAAACTGAAAAGACAGCGTTTTATCGTGAGATCCCCCTATGGGCGGGTTGAAGACATGCGGAACGAGCTCCTCCTATTGGCTGTAGTCTCTCGCCTCTGGACACAAAAGCCTTCGATGACGCTAAATGACGATTTTTGCGTCATCTGAGGTTTTTTGTCCAGACACACAATACAGAAATCTCTCGTCTCAGGGGAACACGTCAGCACGGTCAATCCAAAATACTACCGGGTTTCTACTGATATAAAGCTTAATGCTAATCGGTGAAGTATCTCTTTAATGGTTTCCACAGGTGTACGTCACATGTTTGTTTATGTCGCTGTTTGTGTGCTCATGCAGGACTCCAGGTTCATAGAGGTCCCACGCTTCAGTGACGTTCCTGTGGATGTGCATGTGTGCGCACAGGAGAAGCTGACCCCCGTCACTGATGTCCTGTCCCGCGTGTCTAAACTGGTGTGTGAGGATCTGGAGAGAGCCACACAGGTGTCCGGAGGACCGGAGAAAGAGGGTGAGTCGGGATCACACTGAACCGCTTGATGCATGTGACACAGAAATGGCTAACATCTGATTGGTTGGTACTTTGCAAATTTCACAAGTGGAGGAACACAGATTTTATTTATTGTCAACCAGTGAACAAAGTCGTATTTACAAGCTATCAGTGGATTTGCCAAAGTTAGCCAGATTAGTACTAGCATCACATTTTTTCAAAGATATTCAGAGTTTAGCTTGAGGTGCTTAGTAGCAAGAAAACTAGAAGCAGAACTGTATATTTTATAATCTAACAAAAAATGTATTTCACAATATTTTTACACTTTTGGTTGATAATGATATATATCACAATATGACACTTTTTAATGAAAATTTTACAAAAAAGATTCGTCCTTATGACAATTTTAAGTAATGGTAGACCTATTACTAATTTGATTAATTTATTTATTAAAACTGTCATGAACATATAAATGTACTGTTTAAAGCATGATTTAATTTTTTTTCTATGTTATATATAATCCAATATCGGATAAAACTACATGTAAATGGAACATAAACACACACACACACACAAAATCTAAGTTTATGAAAACTGAATAAATAAATAAATAAATAAATAATATAAAAAATATAAAGAAATAAATATATATATATATATGTAATACATCACAATATTTAAAAAAAATTGGTTGATATCTCAATGTACACATTTTTATGGAGACTGAAAAATACTGAAACATTTTTTTTAAATACTGAAAAAAATGAATGTTCTTTGTGAGAATTTCCAAAGTAAAGCTACAATTTTGATATTTTTTTAAATATATATTTACATTTATTTAACCAGTCATGAACATTGCAATGACACAGTTGTATAAATAAGTAATTGTTACTTATAAGTAATACTGTTAGCTTAAAATGATCAGCATTGCTTTTTCTTTGTCTTTCTCGTAGGCTCTCCTCAAGATAAGAGGCCAGTTCTGGCTGTTGTTCCCAGTCCTGCAACTCCATCATATCCAGCAGAGAGGGAGGGGCTAAACGCATGTACGCTCATATCATATCATATATCATATCACATCACATCACATCACACGTATGACAGTACAGTGTGGAAAAAGTCACATTATTCTCAGTCTCATATATTATTGTCTCATTCATCATATATAAACAAGTATTCATTACTTCAATGAGCTCATTGTATCTGCATTAAATTACAACATTGTTTAAATTAATAAATTTTTAGTTAACTGTGACACATTTCTGAAATACAGGACAGGCCAAAAGTTTGGACACATTACCATTTTTAATGTTTTTGAAAGAGGTTTCTTCTGCTCATCAAGCCTGCATTTATTTGATCAAAAATACAGAAAAGAAATGTAATATTGTGATATATTATTACAATTTAAAATAATTGGTTTTCAATTTATTATACTTTAAATTATAATTTATTTCTGTGATGCAAAGCTGAATTTTCAGGATCATTACTCCAGTCTATCACATGATCCTTTAGAAATCATTCTAATATGATGATTCATTTTCAAAGTTGGAAACAGTTCTGCTGCTTAATATTTTTTCATAACCTGTGATACTTTTTTAGGATACTTTGATGAATAAAAAGTAAAAAAAAAAAAAAAAAGAAGCAAATGTTTTCAAAATAGAAATCTTTTGTAACAACAATATACACGACTGGTCAGTCATTTGGGGTCAGTAATTTTGAATAAATGGATATTTCCATTTCCAGTAAATTCTTTCTTTTTTTGAAATAAATCAATACTCTTATTCAGCAAGAATGTGTTAAATTGATAAAAAGTGATAGTAAAGGAGATTTATATTATTAGAAAATATTTTTTTATTTTGAATAAATGCAGTTCTTTTTAACCTTTTATTCATCAAATATATTAGGCAACAGAACTGTTTCCAACACTCATAATAAATCAGAATATTAGAATGATTTCTAAAGGATCATGTGATAAGACTGGATGTTACATGTGACACTGAAGGACTGGAGTAATGATCCTGAAAATTCAGCTTTGCATCACAGAAATAAATGATAATTTAAAGTATAATAAATTGAAAACCAATTATTTTAAATTGTAATAATATATCACAATATTACATTTCTTTTCTGTATTTTTGATCAAATAAATGCAGGCTTGATGAGCAGAAGAAACTTCTTTCAAAAACATTAAAAATAGTAATGTGTCCAAACGTTTGGCCTGTACTGTATACAGTCACCTCGGATAACAGGACACACTTAAATTGTAATGTGGACTCGTGCACTTTCTGTAAAGCTGCTTTGAAATGATGTGTATTGTGAAAAGCGCTATACAAATAGACATGTATTTAATTGAATTGAATGTATTGCAATTCTTCTCTTCCCCCAGACCGCTGCAACCTGACCTTTGACCCTCGTACCGCCAACGCTCACTTACGCCTTTCCCAGAGCAACAGGAGGGCGGAGCATCTGAGCTCTGGGCCCCGCCCCGTCCCGGCCGACGAGTCCCGCTTCGACCACACCTGGCAGGTGTTGTGTTTCCAGAGCTTCACTCGCGGACAGCATTACTGGGAGCTGGAGGTGTCCAAACCGTGGGCCTACGTGGGCGTGACGTACCCCAACATACCGCGCAAAGAGAAGGGCAAACGCTGCATGGTGGGGATGAACGATCTGTCGTGGAGCCTCCAGCTGGACGAGCGGCAGCTGAGCGCGTGGCACGCCGGCTGCAAGGAGTCCGTCGCGGGACAGCTGCAGTTAAACGCTCAGCCGCTGCGCATCGGCATGCTTCTGGACTACGAGGCCGGCACGCTGACCTACTACGGCGAGGGACAGGTCCGGCTGCACGCCTTCCACTGCGCGTTCACACAAGCCCTGCTCCCGGCCTGCTGGATCGGGGAGGGCGTCACTGTCACGCTCTGTGAACCGAGAGCCTGAACATTTGTACGCTGGTTTGTCCCCAGCAGGATTGGTCCTGAGGAAATAGATGCATCCCTACTGTAGCCGGACCTGAGACGTGTGGCCTTCCTTCACCATCATTTACTCCTCGTGTTTTTGAGCTGTGATGAGATTTGATGAGCTCAGGGTTTACTCTGGGATGGTGCTGTTAAAGCTCTGTTGATCTGTGGAGAGTTATACTTCACGCAAGTACGTGAACACAGATGCTTTTATCTGCACTGGCTTGATGTGTCAGTCATAAGTTAAGATATTTCCTAAACAATAATCAATGACAATTGTGTATATATATATATATATATATATATATCAATTGTCAAATTGATTTATCGTTATTAATTGCGTTTAACATAAAAGTTTGTGTTTACAAGATATATGTGTGTGTGCATATATTGTTACATTTATATATACCATATATGTGTAAATACACACACACACACACACACATATATATATGTATATATACAGGGCTTGACATTAACTTTTTGAGGCAAGTAAATTTATCTTTCACTTGTCTATGCTTGTCCTGGTAAAGATTTATAATTTTATAATTGTAGACATAACAATGGATTTTGCCACTTTCTACCCGGCAGAGGCTGATTTACCACGGGATACTTTAAAACGTGTGGCTACTTTACATCTGAACATTAGCTACTATTTAACTATGTACATTTAACCAATACAAATGCTGTTAATGCTTGTTTACAGTTCACGGCTGCCGACGCTAGCTACTAGCTAACGTCACTTATTAGGCTACTCGTCATCCAGGTTGGGTTGCCCCTGACAGACGCCACAGATCATTACTCCGTCTTCATAAATAACCCAGTCGAATTCATCTTTCCATTTGGTTACAAATTTTCGTTCCCGTTTTAATTCGTATGGTGCTGTTGGTGTAAGGTGACTTGTTTTTGGAGCTTTTCCTGGCGCTTGGCCGGGCTTCGGCGCGTGAAGAAACATCACTCTCCACTCCAGTCTCCACCACCACTGTTCTTTGAGGGAGGTAAACATTTTTAAATTTGGACCGACTCTTGATTGGCCAATCAAAGCATTCTGAGTTGGACGCTGGTTCGACGGATTGTGGGGGAAAAAAGTGTTCGTTTCAAATCGGTAAAATTAAATCAGTAAAATAGACGTAATGAGTGGCACATAATAACGTGAAGTAACATGGCATTTTATTTTATTTTAAATGTAACTTTTCCAGTGGGACAACCAATTTTCTCTTCCACTTGTCCTACAAAAAAATCCACTTGTCCCGGACAAGCCTTAATGTCGAGCCCTGTATGGGTATAAATGTATATGTGTGTGTATATACAGTATATACACACACACACACACACACAGACATATAATACACACATTATGTGTAAACAAACTTTTATGTTAGATTTGACAGCACTAATATATATATATATATTCCTCATAGTCATGTTTACATCATGTATACATATATATTATAACAATATATACATATGCACTGCTCAATATACAACAGAGGTCAGAGGTTTAGAATAATCAATATTTTGTTTTTGTTTTAGAACTGCATTTATTGCATTTGCTGCATTTATTTAATCAAAAATACCAAACAGTATTATTGTGAAATATTACAATTTAAAACAACCGTTTTCTATTTGCATACTTCATACTCAGCATATTAGAATGATTTCTGAAGGATCATGTGACACTGAAGACTGGAGTAATGAGGCTTAAAAAAATTCAGCTTTGATCACAGGAATCAATTACATTTTAAAAGATAATACAATAGAATAAAGTTCTTTTAAATTGTAATAATATTTCACAGTGTTACTGTACATCTGCTGACATCTGTGTTCACGTACTTCGTAAGGTGTGTTTCTAAGGCATATTCTTACTCGTGGCCAAATTATGGAACTTTTAAGAAGTTGAGTTTGCATTTTAAGGGCCAGATGTGCACTTTGTGTTTATGTTGTGTGTTCAAGAGACATCAAAATGATTATCTGCTGTATCCGCTCTAGTATAGGATTCATATTTTTAGTTCTTAAATATTAAGAGTCAGATCTGTTCGCCTGCACTCGACAAACATCTATGTTGTGTTCATTTCCATGTTCAGTTTTCATGTTGGACAGGATTCTCGTAGTAGTGATTTTGTATTTGTATGTATTTCTACTGTATCAGTTTTAGTAGTATTTTATTTTTGCAGAGTTTAATGTGTTCATCTTTCGGTCCTTATCTTTTAACATTTCAGAAACTGACATCTTAAATTATGAAATTAAAGGGATACTTCACCAATTAGCATTAAGCTTTGTATCAGTAGAAACCCGGTAGTATCTTCGAGTGGCCGTGCTTCCCTTCCTCATGTCCTCCTGAGACGAGAGTGTATTGTGTGTCTGGAAAAAAACCTCAGAGGACACTAAAATCATAATTTAACGTCATCGGAGGCTTTTTTGTCCCGAGGTGAGAGACTACAGCCAATAGGAGGAGCTCGTTCCGCATGTGTTCAACCCGCCCATAGGGGGATCTCACGATAAAACGCTGTCTTTTCAGTTTCGAGTCACTAGTAGCCTAGCTGTATCATTTCTCCCGATACTGCCCTCTGTAACCGGTAGGCGTGGTGTGGGAGTGGCCTCGAATGGCAGCGAAGCAAGTGCATTCTGGGAGTTGTAGTCTTTCATCCACATGAGCCAAAAATACATTTTCTGGCTTTTCTCCGTCTAGAAGGCACCAACTTCTAAATTATTGCACATTTCTTCTACATAAATGACCCAATTTAAATACACATTCATCTTTCCAGCGGTGAAATATCCCTTTAAATTTCATCCTCTTAATACTCTAGTCATAAACTCTAATTTCATCGCCATTGGCTGTGTTCATAATAGAGTACTTGCATACTGCTGACTTCATACTGCACACTATGTGCCATATACTGCACACTATTATTTGTTACGCAACAGTAATGCTGCTTTGCTTATTGCTATTATAATTTTGCAAGTTATCCCACACATAAATTAGGTTATTTTGTCAAAAACAAAGTTGATTGCGGTTAATTTATCACTTTTTAATTGAAAGTATGGGATGCAGTGTCTTTTTCAGTTCATTTGTATTTTTTTGGCAAAGTTGTGTGTGCACAGTATGTATAATGCATACTGCAAAAATATGCTATTCTGAACATAGCCAATCTATAAGGAATCATTGAGTGTTTGAGCACTGTGTGCGTTATGGGATCATAATTTAGTGAACTCATTTCTGTTCTAGCGTACTTGAGGTCTGACTTTATGCACTAACTAGTATAAGGTATAATTGTGCTTAATATTGGGAGATTATCTGAATATTAGAAAAAAAATTATGTACTATGCTTGCACAAGCCATTCGGGCTACACGAGTGAATGGAAAAACTGGAAAAGCACATCCTTTGGGAACAATGAAGTCAATCTGTATCGTCTGGTCCCGCCGTTCACAGGCTGATCTCCTGAGAGACTTTTACCGATTAATGTGCCCTTCTTTGTCTGCTTTTGAAACCCTCTGGACATTAGGTACATAAATAATGAACACAAAGACATTCATAAAAAATTCTCAAATCAAATGAAATGCATCGTTCCACTTGTGTACATGTTTACTTTAATAAAATACACTTCAAATAACAATACAGTCAAGACCATGCGTAACTGATTTAATTGTAGAATTAAATAAATTAGGGGAAAAAGATGAATCAATAAACGAGACCGAAGGTGCATGAAGGGTTAAAGTGCATCTAGCTGCTGCATGCTACACAGACGCCGAGACGAGTACACACTGCTGCAGAAAACGAGCTTGATCTGGATATACTTTGCAGTGAACATGAAGGTGATTTTAGACACGGTAATGGTCAGTTGTTTTGATTCGATTTTTTGAAAATGATTCCAAAAGAAGCGGAAGTGGAACTCGCAGCACGATAAACGTTCTAGTTAAGCGATGCGCGTGACGGAATGCGCAGTAGAGGGGCGTTCACATTGATCTGCAGCGAATAAGTGTCCGGAAGAAGTGTTTCATTTGTTTGAGACGACTGCTTTAGTGTTTGTTTAACAAGTGAGCAGCAACAGCCAGTGAAGCTCATGTGATCTTGCATCTAATGTAGCCGGGCATGAAGCGCTGTTAATGTGAACACCCACGGTTTTTTTTTTTTTTTGGGCCTTGTCCTAAACTCTTGTGCAACTTGCAAAATACCTCTCAAATCTATCAATCTATACAAAATCAGGTCATAAATAAATTTAGAAAAGCTCAATCATTTACTGTCGGATTTTCTCTCCGGCTGGAAATCGTAACAGTAGGTCCCTTTCATTCACGAGCTATGAATTCATTAAAGTTGTTTTATTCATGTGTGTGTCTCTCGTCCCTCTACACAGGCCAGGTCATATTAATGCCCCAGGCTACTGGTCTGTTGAAGTGGGCGTTAACTGTGGCGGGAGACGGTGAGAGGATGAGATGAAGGGTACGGAGAGAGGAGAGGGTGTGCTGCAGACACACGTCTACTGGTTCTTCTTGTCATCAGGTGGGGAGTAGGGTGGGGGTTTGTCCTTCAGAAAAGAAGAGAAAAAAAAACAGTATCCTCGAATTATTACCCAAGTTGCTTTGATGCAGCTCTACACTCTGGACTTGAGCAACAGGTTGAACCTGGTTATAACGTATATGGACGTTGACATGTTTAACTTGGGTACATATGAACTTTGTTATATATGAAGAGTTCAGATGCAAAAGCCTCTAAATGCCATCTGAAATTTTCTTCTAGAATGATCATTGTTATCAAGCTCATATATTTAAGTTCAGTAATTTCACGTAAATGACAATTAATAGGTCATTTTCATTGGCTTTTAAGTGAAATTACTGAACTTAAATATACGAGCTTGATAAAAATTATAATTTTAGAAGAAAATTTCAGATGGCACTTAGAGGCTTTTGCATCTGAACTCTTCATATGAACTTGATTAATAGGTTGGACCTTTTTATATATGAACGACAGGTTGGACCTGGTTAACAGATTTAACCTAGTTATATATGGACTTTAACACATTTAACTTGGTTACATGTGAACTTTATTATTTATGAACTTGGTTGTACCTGTTATTATATGTGGACTTTGTTTACAGGATAGACTTGGTTGAACCTAGTTGTATATGGGCATATGAACTTGGTTAACAGGTTGGACCTGGTTATATATGACTGTTAACATGATAGACTTGGTTAACAGATACCTAGTTATATAGGAACTTTAACACATTTAACTTGGTGCATATGAACTTTACTAACAGGTTTATAACAGGTTGGACCTGGCTATATATGGATTGTTAAAATCCCCCTCCGGTGAAAATCAAGCTTTTAAATGTTGTTTATATGTCTATGTGATGTTTTTAATACATTTTAATAATAAGACAAACCATGTGTACATGTTATTAAAAAAATAAGTATTTTATCTTAAAACTCGTCTGTGAGTGAGTGGAGGCGGGGCTCATTTGCATATTCATAGAACCACGTAGACTAAATGAGGCAAGGGTGTCGAGTTACATTCAAGATATTTTAAGGCATGAAGAATTTTTTTCAAGGAAAAAACTTTTAATTATGTAATTTTGGTGATCAAAGAAGAGTTTTAATGGATACAATTATTGACTATAGGGGGACTTTAACAGGATAGACTTGGTAAACTGGTTGGACCTAACACATTTAACTTGGTTATATGAACTGTTAACAAGTAACGTATGGTTAACAGGTTAGTGAACTCACCTCCGGCAGGTAGACCCGCATCGGAGCATAAGTAGTCGCAGTGGAACTCGCTGCAGCTTCAGCTGCCTTTGCCTCCGCTAGAACAATAATTACAGTCATTTTAATTTGAGCAAAAATTTATTAGGAATCAATTAACAAGAAGTCAGTAAAACAGTAGTGACATCTTAAAACAGCTCGTCTGTAACTGGTGGAGTTTTAGCTCATACCTGCAGGGGTTCTGGGCAGGTCTGGGTCGAGAGGAGC